>NC_046367.1:26632541-26722541 GCF_011125445.2 Fundulus heteroclitus
GAGGAAGTAGCGGTTAAGAGTTTATTTTTAATGAACCTGAGCATAATTTCAGTGCATTCATGGGTTTCCTTCGAATGATGAGCCAATACTGCATACTAGAGCTAAAGGTTAGTTTAACTTTCAATCTAAAGTTTGACTGAGACAGGCTTTAAGTCATAGAAATCACTGTAGCTGTTCAGGGGGGATATGGCTTCCAACCCAGGGTGGCATGACCTGGGGGGGGATTGCACAAGCTCTTTACCAACATTATTTAACTTAAAACAAAGTCCAGTCAAGTGAGAGTGGGCACCCCCAGTGGTTTTATACACAGAAAGCACAGTGTGAGAATATGTTCACACACTGTAGGTGACTGATTTACCTGACTTATTAATTTAGGGCTGTATCAGTTCTTTTTGATCTGAATTTTTATTGTTTATGGTCCAAGACCCATTACAGTGTTCAAGCCGTCTTGGAGCTCAGAACTGAGAACGATGTCAAACCCAAATTTAGAGCATCCTGGCCACAAGTCAGAAAACAGTGGGATTTGCTCTCTGCATTGGTGTTGACTACTAGTCGCAATACAAGCCGATAATATATTTCTGTCTGGTTTATTTCTTCACACACAAATTACACCTTATCATAAGTAGATATTTTACAGCACTGGGCTAATGAGTTACAAACTGTCAGAAGTGAGTGATTTATGGTTCACCCTGACACTATTCACTACCCACATGGAGCCATATTAGATATTGAACCTGGGGTTGCTCAGCGAGGTCCAACAGTCCCAGGTGGAAATTCTGACTTTAAGTGTAGTTCTAGTTGAGAACTTGACTGGGAACCTAAATAAATGTTGGCTTCTATTTAAAAATAGATTGCATCATGAACTCTGAATGTGATTATTCAACACTTTAGAGACTGTTTAATGCAGGTTGAAATTTATTAAATTAATTAATTAATTACACACAGACTAATATACTCAAATTTTCTGAGATGCTGAATTTGGGTTTTTCATCAGTGGTCGGTTATAATCATCAAAATTAAAAGAACTAAAAACTTGAGATATATCAGTTTGTGTGTAATGAATTCATATAATATACAAGTTTCACTTTTTGAATGGGATTTCTGAAATACAATCACTTTTTCATGATATTTAAATTATAGACCTGTCCAGGGTGTACCCCGCCTCTCGCCCAGTGAACGCTGGAGATAGGCACCAGCAACCCCCGCGACCCCATGAGGGAGAAGCGGTTTGGAAAATGGATGGATGGATGGATGGATTTAAATGATATGTCCAACACCTGTAGGAAACGTTTATCTTATTGGTGAGAATAAAAAGAGGGCAGGTTTACAGCTTTTTGGCACCTAATGACATCATACAGTAACAGCTGTGAAAACCTGATAAACTTAAACTAAAATATTCTTTAGAACAGTTTGTCATTGGTTAAGCCTTTACACTTGTGACTTTTTTGTGAAAGGTCAAGAAAAACCTTTTGATAAGCACAATTCATATAATCAAATAATAGTTTTCATTATTGTTAATAGTTCTGACATAGTTAGGAAATAAAAACTTTGTTTTGTACAGACTGAGTTGTGTTTTGTTTATAGGGGAATAAGCAAAGTATGGACACAATGTATGCTAAAACTACTACTGACATGTTTTAACTTAATCTACAATAAAAAATTAGTTATAGGCACATTTCAAAGAATTAATATATTGTGGAATAAGTTCAATATCTCCTGTAATTTAATTATGAAAGGAAAACTCGTATATTATATAGACCGTGGTCACTGAACCAGCTTCTGGTACCTTTGGCAGAGTGGACAGGTGCCAAGTCCTGCTGCAAAATAAAATCAGCATCTCCATAACGCTTGTCAGCAGACAGAAGGAAGAAGTGCTCTAACAATAATGTTAGAACAATAATGTGAAATTAATGGGAGCTAGAATAAAATAATAAATGAAAAGCAGAATGGTGCTAAGGTGCAAAACCTAGCAAACACACAAATAGATTATGTATGTTTATATTAAAAAACATAATGTTCACTTTAATATTCTTTTTTTAACTAATACTATCTTATGTTTTTGACAAAAGATGGTATTAGTATTCAACGATAATTTCTTTAGAAATTGCCCAAAATTTGATTATGAAGTGACAGTTTCACCACAAATGTTGGAATGCTTACGATAAACATTTAGATTACTTTACGGCTTTATTTGTCTGATAATGACCACTATAATATCTACATGTGGAGCTTCACTATTTCCCCCCATCGACTCATTTTTCATGCTTACATTGTCATGACCTAGAGAAGTGTGTATTCAGGAGGATGTTCCTGATCTCGCGTCCCGAGCTGTGGAATAATGTAAGAGCACTGGTGTGTTGCTGCTGTGGCTGGGGGAGCGTGTTGCCATAAAATATTAACGACTTGGAAGCCCAGCCACATGACAAGATGAATGTAATTGGCCCTCGCAGCTCTATCTGTGCATGTTAATGAGATGGGATGGTATTTAAATCAGTTGCACACCCCAGACAGCACGGCTGCAGTGTAGAAAACCACAAACAAAGACGCAGTGAGATAGACACAGAAAATGTCAACACAGGAAAGCCTCTGCCAGCATTTCTTCTAATTAATATTGTTTGTCTGAGCAGAACAATGTTTGCTGCTGAGCCTTTTGAATGACTTGATTGAAACAATGAATGGTAAAAGGTGAGGTTTGTTCCTATTTTCTCCGTGAGAAGTTTGCATCCAGATGTAAGGCGACAAGCTGAGGATTTGCGCCTACACAACACGTCTTTCTTCCACAGCGAGGTCACCAAACCGGTGGTCTGGAACATAGGCCTTAAAACAAGATGCCAATACCACCGTCATAATGTGACTTTGCCTAATAAAGTCAGTCTGAGCCCCAGATATGAAGGTGAGTCCTTTAAGCTTGACAAGCTATTGTAGTGACATTTAAAAATCTCATTCTAAAGTTTAAAAGGAAGTAGTTCATTGGGATGTATGATGCAATGACATAAAAATTAGGATTCATTGAGAGGAAAGTAGAAATTAAGTCAATTCCGTGTTTCAGCGCACAAACCTGCCGATTAGAGTTGGTTCTGATTCTGAAAACGCAGCAGCATCTACGTAGATGCTCTCTTCTGATAAAATGACAAAAATACAACATGTAATACTCAAAATGGAAATGTTCACTTCCATGAGAATTATAATTGATATTTGTAAACTAGAAGTCAGATATCCCAGCTACATATACATATAATTATACATAAGGGAGCAGCTGAAAGGACTCACGTGTGTGTTGTTTTCAAGGTTTTGTCTACAGTGCAATTGTTTTTCTACAATATTGTCAGTAGTGTCAAATTCATTTAGTTTCCCCTAAACAACACGTTGATTGCCTCAAAACGTCACTTTAAGTTAATGTTGCATATGTGATGGATGAAAAGGAAGTTAACATACAGATTTGCAAATCTGACTGCATCTACAGTCAAATGCGCTCTTGCTTTTTGGCTAGACACCAGGGGAAATAGATAAATCACAGCTGGAGAACTTGGCCACTGATCCAACACAATCTGTTGATACATAAAAAGTAGAAACTGTTGTGAAACAAAACCGTTTCTCACTAAATGCTCACAATTTGATTTTTTGACCAATCTGTATAATCTGACCCAATCTGTATAATCTGATTAAATTTGATTTTGGAAAGTGCCGTGAGATTATATGTTTCATGAACTGGCGCTATATAAATAAAATTGAATTGAAATAAATTAAATTAACGCCGGAGGTCACCTTGGTGGTGTGGCTGTTGACTCCCTGCTTGAGCAACATGTGCCAGCCGTGAAGCGAACCTTGTTGTGTCTTCTTCCCTCAGGTTTGGGCTCTACCTTCCCTTAAAACAAAGAGGGCAATTGTTTCATAATCACAGGGTAATAATTGTTTCAAACTGAAATACATTCTCTTGTACGTAGTTGGGAGAAATTAAACACCATGATGCCCTAGTACAGCTACTCTAACTTGACTAACCATGAGATCCTCATATGGCTGGTGGTCAACTTAGCAAGACAGAAATGTCAGCTTTAGAAGTAAACCGGCGCTTCTTTTATTGGAGATTTTTGGGAAAGATGACCAAAGAAATTACAAACAAATGAAGATGAAACACAGTGTTACTTTGCTTTGGTTATTCTGACAAGTTAGGCTTTTTTAAGTGGCAGCACTGTGGTCATCCTCACTGCCAAGTAGTAAAAACCTGCACACGTGCCCTCAGCTGCAGTCATGCAACACTGAGCGGACAAAGGTGTGACACATCAAAGGCTGAGACAAAGATGTTTGCCTGTTGTATTTCTGACTCTGTGTGTGTGTGTGTGTGTGTGTGTGTGTGTGTGTGTGTGTGTGTGTGTGTGTGTGTGTGTGTGTGTGTGTGTGTGTGTGTGTGTGTGTGTGTGTGTGTGTGTGTGCGTGTGTGTGTGTAAGGCTCTGTGAGTGTTTTTGTGGAGACTATATGGAGAGACCTGATGCCTGACGAGGGGGGGTGGGGGGGTGGGGGGGGTTGCAGGAGGACAGATGGTCTGCCTCATGGTGGCTGAAATAAAAGAGGGAATTAGAAGACTCCAAGGTGTACACTCTGACGGCAATTACAGAGAATAGATTGGAAGTGGACCTCTAGGCGCCCAGGGAGATCACTCTGCGGGGGAGAGCTCCACCTCACTGCATCTGGTTCCTACGCCTTGAAAGATTTAAGATTAAAACACGCACACACGCCTTAAGTCTGCCCAGAAGAAGCCAACTATCAGCATACCTCTGTCTATCCGAATGAGCGTCAGAACACGGAAAACAGCAAGAAACAGTAAAGAAAATAAACTTCATGCGCGCTGTAGAGTTTGAAATGGATTTCTATATTACCATTTTTCTTGGTTAGGACATGTTGCTGAAGGATTTGCAAAACCAATTTCAGACATCCCTGGGAGCGCTTTTTTTGCTTAGTTATTCTGCTGCCTGCAGGAGTTTGAAAACAGTCAATTATATTTGTCTTGCTCGCTTCCGCCCATCGATTCTCAAACGATTCCCACTGCACCTCCAAGTGAGGATATGCAGCAATTGAATTAAATAGGCCCACCCAATCAATATAAAATACGTAAAACATTCACAGTTCTCTTTCATTGCCTGTGGAAACCAAGAATTCATGGTAGATGAAAATGCAAACAAAGTGAAAGATACTTTTATGGTTCCATGAGAGCTTTTATGAAGTTTACTTATAGCCATCAAATATTTTAAAGATAAAATATTTAACGTTTTTCTTCTGGCAATATTTGTGCAAAGAATCTTAAGCAGAGTTTGGGCTGCAGTTGTTCTTTCCTCATACCATTTAGAGCAGTGGGGATCAGTGGATTCCATTAGCCTTGCCCTGTGGCTGAATGAGTGAAGTACCATTTGGAGTCTGTAACCCCAAAACCTTTTGTTCCCATCAGTGCATAAATGATAAAGATGGTCTAATGAAACATGCGGCTCCCTGCTATAACCAGTCGTAAAAAGAACATTCTGGTCTCTGAAAACTTCAGCCTATTCGTTAATCTTTTCAGAAGTTTCACTGCATGTTCCGTGTTTCTAAAATATAGGAAGACAAACTCAAGAGATTCAATCATCACCTCATCTTCCATGATAAACCCAAGTATATAAGCCCCTGTATTTTGTGTTTTTATTTTTATATTTAGTTATATTACAACTGCAAATCTCTTTTTCTGTAAAGGCCTCAGATGTTTGTCAGAGAACATAAATACAGAACAAAAACCATCATGAAGACCCAGGAAGACAACAGGTTGGTCAGGGATAACGTTGTGGAGAAGCTGGGGTAGGTTATAAAACAATGTGCTCAGGTTTGAAAATCTCACATAGCACCGCTCAATCCATCATCTGGAAATGGAAGAAGCATGGCACAATTGCAAACCTACCGAGAGACTGAAGTCCACGTAAATTGACGGGCAGGGCAGGAAGAGCATTAATCAGAAAGCAGCTTCCCATCAGTAATATCTTCACTAAATTATCAATATCTTCTGGAAATTCAACATCACTTTTCACTGTTATGCGGATGACACCCAGCTCTATATTTCATGGAAGCCAAGTTCCAACTCCCACCCTCTTTCCTTACCTCCTGCCTATCTGAAATAAAATCTTGCTCCACGTTCAACTTGCTGATAAAACTGAGATGCTCCTTGTAGGAACCAAATCTATATTATCCAAAGCCGGCAGTTTGTCCCTTTCTATCAATTATTGTCACCTCCTGCATCGATTACTGTAACTCTCTTCTCTTTGGCCTTCCTCAATATTTGCTTCATAAGTTACAAGTGATTCAGAGCTGCTCGCATTATTACCAAAACCCCCTCATTTCATCTCATCACATCACCCCAGTCCTACAGCAGCTCCCCTGGATGCCTGTAAAATCAGAATTCCATTAAAAGTTTATCTGTACTCCTTTTTGATCTTCTTCACGTCACTACTCCTTCCCACACCCTTAGATCCTCCTCTTCCATTCACTCCACTGTTACTCCTGTCTGCCTCAGCACCACGGGGAGCAGAGCTTTCTCCCCCTCTGCTCCAAAACTCTGCAACTCTCTTATGCCAGACATCCGCAATACCAACACCCTCAAAACCCATGTGTTCAAAAGTGCATACTCTGTGATTGCTGGTTTACTGTAACATTTATTGTTTGTTGTTTTATCTTTATTGTTATTATGCTGCTTGTTCTGTACAGTGTCCTTGAGTGCTCTGAAAAGTGCTTTTAAATAAAATGTGTGTTGTTGTTTTTGTTTTTTCAAACAAAGCCATGTAATTTAGGATGGCAACTAGTTTTAACTTTTAGGGTTGACTACGACTACTATCAATAAGCAGTCGAACAACAAATATTTGATTATTCTGATTACTCTGCTTTTTGTGTGTGCACCTAATAGCGCATACTTTACCATACCTTTTCAAATCTGCACAAGTGCACAGACCTAACAAACAAACAAACAAACAGATAAAACCCTAATCAATAAATTACAATATTATTGTGAAATTGATGTATTTCAGTAACTGAATGAAACACATCATGTAGAATATTTATTAAGAATGATGGTTTCAAGCCTTTATTTCCAATAATTAGGAAGATTTTCATTTAAGGCTAGAATATTACATCAGATCAATAAAAAAAAAGTTTACATGGAAAGGCTTATTGAAAAGTATGTATAATACCTGCAGTGGTACTCAATTGGCACCTATTATTAATTAAGACTCATATAAATTTTATTGTACTCAAAATTAGATTAATCCAAATAGTGGTTAATACAGCACCCACCAAGTCACAGACAGCTGAAATCCCAGACTGGAGGTGTCCAGCCGTAGACCACCGCTCCAAGACTGGGTGACCAGCAATCTTTATTCCATTTTTTTCTCTTTTTTAGTGTCACTAATTCTGAAATACTCTTGTCCTACCAACACCGGATGTTTATTTCTACGTTCTCTTTCGTGGCATTACAACAAGACGTTTCCAGTGCATGTTGCTGGTGAGATCTAGCACCACAAGGCAGTGGCCCTAATGTGTCTTAATTCAAAGAAACTTAACCTTCCAGCATGGATACACAGCATTGCATTGCTTATCTTATTTTGTGTGTCCTATCTGGCAATGTGGCATTAAGAATTGTTGTCTTAATGCCAAAAACAGCCCAACAGATTTTACTTTCACAAATGGAGCCGTACCGCTTTCGCCATAGTGCTCCGCTTGATTTATACATGTAAATAGCTTTATTATAATTTATGCAAGGAATAATTCATGTTATATGGACACTACAATAAGAAAGTAGAAGATAGAAAGATAGGGGGGGAAAGGAGAAAAGGTGAAAGAAAGAGAGATAAAAGGGAGAGAATGATAAAACAACATCAGCCTGCTTCTTCACCTGCAAAGAGAGATGTAAAAGGAACAGCGGATAAAGTATTACAGCTACAATAAAGTAGCGCTATGATACCATCACTGAAGTATTAATCAGTAATAATTAATATGACATGTATAAAGTGACAGCTGAAGATAATAATAGGGGTTTTTCTGTATGGAAGTGAGTGTAAATACCTGGATCCAAGCACCTGCATTGCTCATCTTGACGCTCTTAAAGTAATACTACAATGAATAAGAGCTCTGCTTGGCTCAGTCCACATTTAGTTAGCCAGCAGCTAATGACACTGATAGAAAACAGAGATTATTTTCCACTATTAACTTGAATATCTAATCTTTACTTAGTTGAATATGCCACATTATCAATAATTGTGCAATATTTACTCTGTCATTAGTTCTCCTACTTTTATTTTTTACTTCTGCTGCTTTAGAATTAACTTTAGATTAGATTATCTTGTTTTTTCCACTACAATAAACTGTATGTAACTTTTTGCCACTGTCACGATCAAATTTCCCTATTGTGGAACAATTAAGGATTTTTTTTATCTAAATACAGACTGTACAGTTTTCTGTAGGGAAATAGGGGTGTTAAAATAATACCAATAAAATCTGATGTTAACTTGATTACAATGACTAATAGCTGCAATCCTAAAGTCACATAAGGGGGACATGTAAATGTATGGGGAAAAAACATTCCAGATGTAGCTCTCATGTGGAATCATAACATGGAGCCTTCTAGCCGACAAGTGAATCAAACACATCACATTTAACACATTATGCCTCCAGTGACACATGGTAGTGGCAGAATAAAGCTGTGGGAGGCTTTTTTAGCAGGAATTTCCAATGCTGGAAGAAAACTTGTTAGAAACTACAATCTCCAATTGAAACTAGACACATAGTTCACATTCTAGTAGGATTATACTAAACATGTAGCAAGAGGGACAATAGAACAGCTAAGGTTAAAGCAAACTCATGAAGCAAATTTATGAACTAAAATGGCAAAGTCAAATCATATAAAGATCTGTGCCAAGAACTGAAAATTTATGTTCCCAGACGTTCTTCATCCGAGATGGAGTTTAAGCTTTTTTGCAAAAGAACAACTGGCATAAACTGCAATGTGTACATTAGCAAAGCTGTCTGAGACATATTCCAAAAGACTCATCGCTACATTTATAGTGAAAAGTGTTTTTTTTTTTTATAAAGCTTTGACTTTGGGAGGTTGAATACAGAGACATGGCAACCTTTAGAATTTTCCTTTGTAAAAAGTTCAAGGGGTGTGAATACTTTTGCAAAGCACTGGTTTTATAATGCCACCAGACACTTAAGATGTAATGAAAGGGATTCAACTGGAAAATGTATTCATGTATGCAAAGTCAGATGTACAGAGTTTTCAGCAACATAAATGTTCCTTGCTGGCCAAAAAGACAATAAAGTTCTGCACAATTACCAGCTATGTACGTTCTTAGAAGATGTACACACATGGGTTGAAAGAAAATGAGAAATCAAGATTGTATTGTGTAAAATGTAAATAAGGCTAAGTTTAGGCCCATGAGTTATGGTCTCCTGAACAAACTGCTTTCCCTCGTTGCATATATGCATGAACATTATATCACATTCCTCTTGGAAAACAAACAAAAAGTGGGAGAAGCAAGAAAACCAATGCATTAAAGATAACTAGGCAGGGAGTATCTGCAACCGCTGAAAATATTTACAGGAGTTTAGTCACTTTCAAGCGTAGGACGAACAGATACAGCGATCACGACCACAGTTTAGAATCTGCAAAGCTCCCACCTGCAGACATCAGTATGTTTCTGCTGTTGTCTGAGAGTGTTTAACCACATAATTAGCTGGAGACAGATGCAGTGCTACACTGATGATAATGAATGACAATATTAAAGATGCAAACAAGAATTATTATTTTTACTAATGTTACTAAAGAGGTAAGTGTAGACAACTCAGTGTTTTATGTTAGTCTCTGTTGTCCTAATCCGTGCACCATACTCTGGTCCTTACCGATGAGATGTGGTCTTTTCAGAGCAGCGTTCAAATCTCTTGGATTTATGCATATCCTGATGTCATCCTTTTTTGTTTGTTTTCTTTACCCAATATCAGCATCCTGTCTATCTCAGCTTTGTCTTTGTCTTTCATGGCCAAAGGAATGCGACGTGCCAGATGGCTAACTGGCTTTATGACAAGGTAAAGTGTCATGCAATGACTGGTAGCCTTTCTCGCTGACCAGAAAAACAAGTTACTATATGCTGTCAGATTATTAGCATGCACATGGCCCTAGAAGAGGCTGAACATGTTGATCAACAACAAAGAGAGGTGATGTGTATGATTCTCCATGAAGAAGTTACTGCAACCTAGACACACTGGTTTACATTTTGCTGCCACAGTTAGTGACTAGGTTTCATCAGTGTTTTTGGAGACAACATTGCAGTTGGTATCAGCGTCCATTTTCATTTCAACTCGAGTGTTGTTAGCCTGCATATTGACAAAATCTTCATGTCTTTCTCATGGACATCAATTGAACGGACAGACTGTGAGAGATTTATGCCATCAACATGACATGTTTCATATACACTATGGCCCCGTGCAGACAAAGTTGGGTTTGGGTGTATACAACAAGTTTCTTTGTCCATTAGGGGGTCCCGTCACAAGCGGCCGCAAAACCGATTACATCTGAAACCAGCACCCAGAGAGGATAACAACTTCTTGTTGTTCTTCCTACAGCACCTCCCAGCACATGCATAATGTAATTATGTTTACTTCCCTTGCATCTGTTACAACAGTGCAGCGCCACCCACTGGCATGGCATAAGTATTATAACACCTATTATGGCTTCTTCAGCTTCAGGCAGTTTCATTATTACACTCAAATCTTTCTGTACGGATATCTTAACTCTGCTTTGTTCGGCTTCATGTGGGTGTGGCCTATATCAGCTTGGTCTAGCTCTTTATGATGGAGGGTTCTTCTGGATCTTTGTGCACTCCGAACAGGCTGGCTGGACTTGCAACATTTCTCAAAATGATTCCACTTTTTGGCAAGCATGTTTCTGTTGTGGTGGTGCTACATGAGCACCGCCACAGTTATCACAGTTGATGATACGCAGTATTCCAGATATAGAGTTTTATTGCGTTCTTTGGCTGCGATAGACTGGCGACCTGTCCAGGGTGTATCCCGCCTCTCGCCCATTGACAGCTGGAGGTAGGCATCAGCACTCCTCACGTCCCCACAAGGGATAGACATGTTAGAAAATGGATGGATGGATGTGTTCTTCGGTCATTTCATGAATCTAACAGACAGAAATATCCTTTCCTAAAGTCAAATCCCTATCACGCAGCAGCACTTTTTTCTCCAACTGCTTATAAACTCTTCATTCTGAGTGCCAAATCTGCAGCTCTTTGCTTTAATCCTCACTTCGCTCTCATAGGATTCAGTATTCTCACCAGCTTGTTAGTGTGAAACTTATGCCGTTCCATTGTCCGATTGGTTTGTGGGTTACAAATCTCCCTGAACTTCCTCTTGAGGCACTCGGAGTCGGTCTTGGAATTAGTCTCGCCAGACTCGCTCAGCTCCAGCGCATGAAAAAAAGACCATTAACTTCAGGTCCCGACAAAGTGAGCAGAATACAGGCTTGTTTGCATGCTTGCTTGGCAGAGTGTGCAGCCGCAGTAAAACATTGCATTGCTGTTCAAAGATGTGTCAAATTTCAGCAATGTTACCGTCAAAAACTAGCAGGTCAGGCGTCTGAAATCCATCCGCCACATTCACAGTCAAGTAGCCGATAAAAACCTTCACATGAGAACTCAAAAGTGTGATGGAATAAATGCTAGCTATGGAGTAAATGGGGCTGAAACCATGTTCGACGTTTACTATTATGAAAGAAAAATTTGGAGGTCGACTTTAATGCGGTTTGTTATCCCAGCTCAACACCAGGTAGCACAGAACACGACTCTATTATAGAGCAGATCCCAATATGTGTATTTTAATAATAATGCCATTTCTTAAGAAGCCCTTAAATATTTGTGAGCTATATTAATTTTTTGTTGGCTTTTAAAAAACATTTGATTTTTGTGAAACCTTGCATTGGAAACATATTTCATTGTTTAATCCTTCAGATTTTTTAATCAGAAATATATTTATTATATTTATTGAGAAGGAAATCCTGCTTTCAATATTTTCTTTTCAATAAAGGCTTACATGTATGACGTTCTTAAATGTTTCCGTTTCATCCTGATTAATGCTAGTTTTCTCCCTCCTCTCCTGATTCAGCGCATTTAAGTACCTCTAAGTATTTGGAGCTCATTCTGAACTTGCAGGGAAAGGGAATAACCAACACTCCCTGTGCCAGACTCAGAAGTTTATGTTGGAATCAAATCGAGTCAGAGAATCACTTTGAAAGGGAGTCAGCTTGGACATGGTCATAAATCACTGGCACAATTTCCTTTGAACAGGAAAATCAGATATTAGATGCTAAAAGGTACTTTAATGAAAACCATTAAAGTTTAAAATCACCCCAAAAAATCTGTTTTTTGCAGTTCTCTACTGTAAGCTCAAACGTTTCTTTAGAGACTACGTGATATATTAAAAGTATATTTGCGAGCAAAAATATTTCTTTGTCTCTAAACTGTCATGATGACATGATGCCTCAACCATACACTGATTTTTAGTAGATTAATTTGTACTCTTTTTTGCATTTTATTTGTTTTTGCTGCAGCTCAGCTTGGATCCGTCTGCAGCAGCCTTCTGGTTACTACTGACAGAAGAACGATGCTTTTGAAGAGAGGCTAATCATTTCCGTTAAATGGTGATAAATAAAGTAAGGCTCTCCAAAATCTAATCTGTTTTAAGGAACTTTTTAAGTAACCATTCTTGTTTTGTTTTTGTTTGTTTTTTTAGCTTTCATCATAGATATTTCACACTAAACATCTGAAAGTCTGCAGAACAGAGTGTTGACAGTAGTTCTCATTGAACCAGTGTGTTGCCTACAGTGTCGACTGATGATGTTATTACTGTAAAGATAAAACTATTCATGAGATTGATGGATGTTTTTTTTTCCCACCAACAGATGCATGATGTA
The DNA here is from genome assembly GCF_011125445.2 of Fundulus heteroclitus. NCBI lineage: Eukaryota > Metazoa > Chordata > Actinopteri > Cyprinodontiformes > Fundulidae > Fundulus > Fundulus heteroclitus. The sequence goes on from NC_046367.1 coordinate 26,645,519, forward strand.
CCAAAGTAATAACCGGAAACAACTGGAATCAACTCTGCTTTTGTCTCGGTTGTATTAATCATAAATAAAACATTCAATTAAATAAAACAAAAATGTCTTATCAGATATTTAAAGTCTTTTAAGATCTATTCAATATCCTTCCTCAGTGATTTTAATAGAGTGAGTCATATTTCAGGTGGCCTGATTTTCAGATTGTATCACCGCTCAACATTTGTCACCTGTCAAATTATCACCCTCCCCCCTGCATGTCACGCTCATTTGTCAAAACGCCGTTGTTCGAAGTTGCCTACTGCTTCCAGTCCAACTAAATCAGATTCCAGAGGATTTTTATTTGGATGTCACACTTATGGTAATGTTACAATAATGAAATTGCTTGCAATTCCAAAAGCAATTCATCGAAGTCTTAACGTCTTTAAGCAAATATCAGAAATGATGATGGGGGGGGCGAGCGTGTGGGAACAAGCAGCTGGATATTTCAGAAAGGAGCGGGGATCCTGCAGAAACCGCCGCTGATATCTGCGGCGGCAGGAAATGAGTGGCTCGCCAAGGAGAAACTGCTGTATCTGTGTGTAACATTTGATATTTGTATCAGTTCAGCTTGCCGTTAACAAAAGCCGGGCATGCACAGAGCAAAGAACAACAAAGGCCAAAGCTGTTTCCCTCCTTGAGTTTTAACACCTTATTATTTCTGCCAAGTCTGATGAATCCCAGGGAAAAGCATTTTTCACCATTCTTCCAGCTACTCAGAGTGACGTTTGAATTACGGCCGGTGTATCCGATGCACATTTATTCTTCCTCCCTGACAGTTTTATGGAACTCATTATCTGCTTTGTGGCCATGGCTGTGAATGGGGGACCTGTGGGGGGTTTTATGTGTAGCCAGTAGCTCCTCCACTGACCACATTTAATGTCCTATCTCAGGAAAAAAAAAAGAAAAAAAAAAAAAGAAGCAAAAGCTGGTCGTGTCCTGAGGGGTCATCCTTGTAGGACCAAGCCCTGCAAACACACACACACACACACACACACACGCACACACACACACAGCACCAACCCAGGATTTTGAAATGAGAAAGAGAGCCAGACCAGTTTTATTTACCTCAGGTGCAATGGCTCATTATAAGAGTGTTAATGAGGAGCAGATGTAGTGAAGACGGCGGAGGGGGTGGATGCAGGAGCGAGGTGTGGTCTGGGGAGAGCCTGCATGGAGGTCTGTCGGGGGAGTTCCCACCCCCCACCCCCTTCTCGGCTCAGCCAAAACGCCCTTTGTTCACGTGTTAATATCTATTCAGCAAATGCTATTAGCTATTAGAAATGCCTCGCACAGTGAAGTTGAGAAATCATGTCACCCATGGCCAAGCTGAGATGGGTGGAAATTGCTGTGGACATAAAGGATCTTGGGATTTTATTTTCATCCAGAATTATTGTGAAATAAAAAGCTAACTTTTAAATGTTTATACAGTTAAATATTATCCATAGAAATTATGAAGATGTTATGAAGACATTCACCTCTTTTATAATCCAGATGTGCTTTGCAGATCTCCTGTTGTCTGCCCTTCTTTTTTTTTTACCTTCAGTCCTGACTGGTGACCATTTGGTCTGAAAAAGAAAAATCGGATATTTTCCCGCCAGGGTACACACCAAACATTATGTCACTCTCAGCAAAAACAACACTCTTTGGTGTAGAAGTTGCCACTGAGGGAGGAAGATTCAGTAGTTATGTTTACTGCCAATTGTCAAGCAAATGTTCAGAAAACTTCTCACACATCTGAGAAAAATGGAGAGAGGTTTTTAGGAATGTGTTGCTAGCAGGCAAGATGTAATTGGCCATGTAAATGTGTTTCCATGTCCCATTTTGCGCTAGAACTTTTTTTTTTTCCTTTTTTTTTGGAAAAGCCACCTAAATGGGCATAAATATGTTTTTTTATAAGTTTATTAGTTATATAGTTATTTCAAATGTTGCTGTTTCCATCAATGTTTTGGAATGTGATGATTCAAAATGTGCATAAAAACATTAATGGAAACATGGCTAATTTTAACTAAAAATGACGTGTTTACAAAAACAAGAAAACATGGAAAAGCAAAGAGTTCATTCAGGGGGTGGGAGAACAAGATTTTCAGCAGATAAATGGAAGGCTGGCTATTTTAAAGGTGCTTTTTTCTAAAAGCTTCCTATGGACTGGTGTATAAAATTAGCACATGTGCTGATACATTCAAGCATTGCCTCTGGTTTGTCTAGTGTATATTTAATGTCCATATTAAATATAAAAGAAGAAGAAATGTGCAAATTGTGAAGTTAAATATTATTTATTCTCTTTCTCATACATACACTATGATTTATTGACGTATACAATGAGTTATCCTCTATTTACTCTATAGGCTGGATTAGTCAGTACATGAAACAGTAATTTGGGCTGAATCGGCATGTGTGACGCGACGCGTGCTCTGGTTCATCTAGCTCCTTCGTTGAGTCTCTGCTCCAATCGATGCATCAGCGAGAGAACATGGGCTAACTTCAATATTTATAACTTTCTTACCTCAGAAGACATCACGTCTCTAAACAAAAGACTTTGCTTTTCCTCTTCTCCTATGTACACTGGTGTCATTTCAACTTGTCACCAGAGGGGAGAAACTTGTGCAAAATCTTTGAAATTTGTGCTATGCTACTTTAATGGAAACTGGTTAATTTTTATTCTCTTCAGGTTCCAGTTCCTATCTTTCATGGAAATGCTAGCAAACTTGTAAGTCTCAAAGTTAAGGGAAATATCTACATTCTCTTGGAAAAGCACACAGAGACGAGGCCAAATACATCTTAAAATATGAGCTTCTTATGGACTTGATTCACTGAGTTGTTGGATATGTATGCTGGTAATTTTGTTTCACTTGTGGCTTTATTTCATATTTAGCTTTTTTATGTTAAAAGAGTGGTGATTTTTGTATAAACCAAAGGTCAGTTCATATCAGTGTTTCATTCTCACTTTGACTTCAGGGGATTTAAAGTATTTTTTTTCTATAATCTACTCATAGTTTACTCTAAGAAAACATGGTTATGTGACTTATTAAAAAATATCTACCTGCAGAACATTTCTCAGACTTAGTTTGTTTTGACCTGGGAGAATAATCTGGGATATTGAGGAGTCAACTAATCCAGCATCACAACCATAATCAGATGAGATAGGGTGTAATATAAAATCTTTAGATATATACACAATTTTGGACAACATACATTAATAATAACTTTAGCATTGTTTATAATTTTTCTTCAGAATTCATCAAATACTTATGCTAGGGTTAAGTAAAAGTGTACACAGTGGTTAGTTTGGAAGTAGGGAGGAACAAAACGGCAATAGGTGGCCATAAAATGGAGTGATTAGTGAAGGGGAGGATTGAACGAGAGCCATGGGTCATATTTACAAGTTTTTGTTTCTTCATTAACAGTTTCATTCTTAAACGGTTCGGATGAACCAACAAATAAAAATAAATCCATGACTCCTTTCCTCTTTGTTTGCACTGATTGATAACGTCCACTGGAGCCCTAAAACAGCCTCACATAAAATGTTGTAAAATATCATAAAAACTGTTTATATTTGCATACTTTTTTTACATATTAGCACAAGAGCATCAGCTTGGAAAAGCGTTAGCCTTGAGTTTGCTTCTGTGACATCTACAAAGCTCTTTGGGAGCCGCGGTTTCCTTAAATCCAGCTCTGCACATGCCAGTAATGGACAATAACAGTGTCGTCCACCGTGACACCACCTCCACTGGGGGCATCTCAGTGTCACAAAAACAACAATGCTGGCAGTCAAACCCACAGTTGGCTGGTGCGTCTTTTACGTTTTTTATGGGTTTGGCCTTCCCCCTGCTGCTGAGGCAGAGTCAGGCTATCAAACAAAGAAATCTACGACCTTGTCTGCATTTGACCTTGGGCCTTCTGAAATGCCATTGCCCAGATATTGCGAAACCTTTTGAATGTCTATACATGACATCATCTGTCTTCTCCATTCAAAATAACCTCGGAGTCTGTATGAAAATTAAATAAAGTAATGCTTTCCTTCTTTGAAGAGGTCAGTAGAGGTGATGTTTTTATAATGTTAGCATTCTAACCAAGAACATTTAGTTTTTTAGTTTTTTCATCATGTGAAGAAAACAGCCAGTTTTCAACCGTTTCTCTCACTCCAAGACAGCAAATTTAGTACACGCTGTTATACCTGCACTTCTCTCTGGTCTTCCTAAATAATAGGTCCATTACAGCTACTTCACGGCTGCATGAATATTGATGAGGATCCCACATCACACAGATTTGCATAACGGAACATTTGAGAATCGACTTTAAGCTCTTCTTTCTGGTGTTAAAACTATCAGTGGTCTTAGTCCACACTATTACACACACTACTTTATCCAACTGTCTGTCAAGACCCCTCAGGTCCTCTGGAAAGGGTCTTCTGTCGATGTCTAAAGTGAAAACGTTTCCTAATATCGCCCTCATCTTTGGAACGACAGATCAATGTTGAAGCAACATCAGTTTTAAAATGCTTTCATTTTTCATTTGCTTTTGTTTTCATTTGTGTTTTATTTATTTTTTAAAAAGCCTGTCTTAGAATTATTGATGTCCTTTTCAATAATAGATGGAAAAATATGTGGCTTTAAAGCAGCCGTCTAATTCTTGGCCTTGATTATGGGTTATCTATGGTAGCAAGCTCCAAGTGTTTGAGGTTGGCCTCTTTGCCATCACCCTAATCTTCAGTTCTTTCCACAGATTCTTTATCAGATTCAAGTCAGGACTGTGGCTGAACCACTGTTTACTTCCAATCAGAACTGTTTAGGCCAAATTAAAAAAGGTTACACCTAAAGGTTTTAGCTCTGTTTATGTTTATAGTAACCACAAACTGAGAAATCTGTCTTTTTGCACACATGCGCACATGCTGCCTCTACTCTGACCAGAGGATCTTCACAATGACCAAGATTGACCTGAAACATGCATTTTAAGTACTGAAATATGTTATGGCGTATACTAAATGACAACTCTTGATATATTATATATCAAAATCCTTCCTTTCTTTAATATGTGAAGTAAGAGCTCCTAGTTTATGGGGAAAAAAACTCCGCCAGATTGATTGTTAATACACATGAGACTGAATAACTGTATTAAATAAACTAATAAGATTAACACAAAAATGCTTAAGTAGCTTTGCCAAATGTTGCATGATTTTTATTTGTATTACAGTCAACATATTTATCTGCAGTGTTTACTCACCAAACTCATGCTTCACTTCATCAGCTCCTTACCCTCTATAAATGACAGCATTACTTAGCAATTTAATATTTTCTGCGCATGTGTTTGTTTGTTTACTTGGTTAGAACGTTTTAAGTGTGTGTGGTTTTTTTTTTATTTCAGTCCATCTGTTTTCATCCTCAGTAAAACATTTTGTGTTAGAATTGTCTTTATATGATGGGTTCTTTTCAAATAGTTTCTTTGATTGATAGAGTTTCAGTACACTGTGACACTGTTAATTTGGCATCCTGGTTTGTGTGCAAAGCCACAGAAGTCCTTATTTATTGCATGGGTGTTTCCTGCCTTGTCTTCATTCAGCAGCCCAGTTTGATTTCTGACTGCATGCTGGAAAGCCTTGGTTGTTTATAGCCTGAGCTTTTATGGCTCAACCTTCCTAGAAAGAGCTAAAAAACCCAGCTGCTCATTTTTATCAAGTTAGATTTTTATGATTTGGTTTATTTTTCAAAAGCCAGCTTTTGTTGAGCACATGTAGATTGTGAATATTGCCAAATACACACAGAAGCATAACACAAATTGAGCTGAAGAAATGAAAAAGGAGCGAAACAGCATATGAAATCACACAAACCTGGATACGCAACATTCGAGAACATCAGATCAAATAATCAACTTAAAACTACATTTTACAGCTGTTGTCTGCGTTTTCTCTGTTGGACTACTGACTTAGATAACATTTGATGCCATACCTGCACATTTTTCTCTCGCATGCAGGTGGATTCCTATGTTTCATAACGGAGTTGCTGCGAATTATGAATGATACAATTGGAGACGAACGGCTTTCCTTTTCTGTATGTGTTATGGATTCTTCTCACGCATTTCCCTCTGAGACAAGGGGCTCAGTAATCTGTATCCTTTAGTGAGAGAACCCCATGGAGATGCATTAAAGAGATAAATTGGTATCATCCCCAGTGTGACACTCTCCTCATCTGTCTCTGCTCGCCTCCATTGATCACAATTTATTTTATTTGTGTTGCTTCATTATTAGGCGGAAGAAAAGCATTGCATTAATAAAGCCCTGATTATAAAGTTAGGCGTAAATGCTATACTGTTAGGCAGGAAGTCGGGGTCAAGGCACAAGTCTCCGGCAAGCTTCGTCCTTGTATCTCGATCACAGGTGGGACAGATCAATCACGGATGAATGTAATTCATTTCTTAACGATTTTCCAGCTCAGGACGTGAAACACTTCTCTAAATCGGTCGGTGAGATCCTGCATTTCCTCCTTGTCATCTCTGTGTGACAAAGCGCAGCATTGAACTGTAATGATACCACTAATTACCCTGATATATCTTTATAGAGAAAACACTTGCTCAGGCTTGTCCTTTGAATATGCACAATTAACGTTCACAATTTAACTACAATGGTAATCTAAATGAAATTAATCTAAATATAAAATACACAAATGTTGTTTTAGTTGCTTGGTATGGGGTTCATACGCATTTTCCATGTGAAAAATCCAGACTTTTCCACACTCGACACTCCAGAGTTCTTAGTCCGTTACATTCACTTTAAAATCTAAATTACTAAGATCACTCTGAATTTATAGCAGATATTTCTACACTACACTGGGTTTAAAGATGGGCAGCCCAGAAACCGGAAGGATGAAAGAAAGAAAAGGGATGAGGGAATGACAAAAGAAAGAAACGACAATATATAAAGGAAATGAGAATACAATATGCAAAAGAAAGAAAGAAGGCAATACACAGTGTAGGAAAAATGGAAGAAAGGAATGACACAAGGAATAAAACACAGGGAAGAGTAACTCAAGACAGCATTTACAGCAGAAAGGAAAGAAAGTAAGAAACAGAGAGAATGACACAAGGGACAAAAGACGGCGAGGGCAGAAGGACACCAGAAAGTAAAGAAGAAGTGACATAAGGAAGGAAAGAAGGATGGACACAAGACCAGATTGGAAGTACAATACAAGGAAGAGATGGAGATAGGACACAAGTACACAAAGAAGAGAGGTATGACACAAGGATGGAGGAACAGACGAAAGGAAGGAGAGAGACAAGGAGGGGAAAAGTGCAAGCAAGTAAAAGGGAAAGTAAAGATTAAAAATGTAGGAAGAAAAAAAATTAAGAAGAATGAGGAAGGCACAACCTTTAGACAGTGGAATAGGTATTAAAGTCTAGAAAACAAATAATTTGCCACATTTTTTTCCTCCTAATTGTTCGGGCATGGAAAACCACGAAATTATACTTTTTCTGACAAGGAACCCTGTCTGTAATGTAAGAGGTCGATGTTATCATAGCGGTCGCACAAAGATCCTAGGAGGTATGAAATGTGAGCAAAACTAAGCAGCAGCATTGAAATAATAATAAAACAGCATGATGTGAGAATTTTGGATACTTTTGTGTCAAAAAGGTTTATGTTCATACTTGCTTCCCGCTGACAGGTGAGTGATTCATCGTCGCCTTAAGACCATTGGATGGAAAGTCTTTCAACTAAATCCAGTCTTGTAAAGAAAACTCCGATAAATAGAGAGATCTACTCTCACTGGCCTAATTATTAAGTACACCTTTCAATTCCTCAACTGCCTTAATTCTTTATTGCTCAGATTCAACAAGTCTGAAACGTTAGTGAATCTGGTTCATGTTGACGTGACAGCGGCACTTCAGTTGCTGTAGACCGGTCGGCTGAACATCCATGTTCCACCACAACTCATTGGTGCTCTACGGGTGTGAGATGTGAAAACTGTAGAGGGTCAGTTTACAATGAATGAACTCATGGCTATGTTCAAGAAATGAGTTTGAGAGGATTTGTGCCGAAGAGGGTACAGTGTGGTCATAGGGTTCAACACCAACATGCAGGTAATCTGACATGTTTCACCCCACAAACAACTTTTGTACCAGCTTGCTGTTGCAGTAGATCTCCAATGTAGTAAGGTATTTCCTTTCTTTCTTTTTATCCTCTTTTTTTTTTTTTTTTTTACATTTTAGTGAGGCTTTAGAAAAATGTTGTGATGTTGGGTCTGGGGAGCAGACTCTATTTATTCTCACACTGTCTGAACAAATAAAAGTAATACCCAAGTATTAATTTGCTTAGATAATTTAATTTTGTCCTTTGACTAGATAAATAATAATAATGTTGTTATTTTTTTTAAATCAGGTGTAATTAGATGTTTTGTTGCAAAACTATTTACATTAAATTTCAATATGACGTGATGGGCTCTGGCTCGAGGACTCTGTTGCTGTGACAGATACTTTGCAACAATTGTATACTTCATACTGTAGTGTGTCTGCATCATCTTCTATCTTCTCTGAGAAGTGTCCATACCTTTCTGTAGATCCACTGACTGATGTTCTGATGAGCTGTTGGCTGGATAACTAACATCTCCTGAGGATGGTTGCTTCTGAGGATCCAATGGAGTTCCTCGCCTGTGTGACTGCATCAACATGGAGGTCACCCTATCTTTGCTGTTGTGATATAAGAATATTTTAAGTTCTGTGCTGCCTTAAACTTTAGCACTGCTGGCTCTCCCTCCCTGACATAGCATCTAGCCACTCAAAGCAAAAATACGTCAGGTTGACGTGGGGTGCAAATGCACACTAAGGTCAGCTTGGCACATTCAGAATAACTTGATCCTGACAAACGTTTAAACACATACCAGTCAGATCATCACTCAGCATAAACAACCCGTCTCAATTGGATTACCATTTCATTCCAATCCTGTCAAATCCGATCAGAATATTCCAGCTGGAACGCTTACACGGCATATTTGTTGTCTGATATAAACATAACTATTGACAACCAGTGAGAACATATGCTGAGGGACAAGAGGAGAATGACATTGAATGCAGGTGAGTTAATCAGGAAATAATGTCAAATAGCTGGGGCAGAAGGAGCACAGGGAGACGGAGGAAGGGAGACTAATTACGTAACAGGAATGGAGCTGAACATAGCTCCAAAAAAATAAACTATCAAACTAAGCAGAAAAGCTAACGGGGTTCACTGATTTTCATCATGACTTTATTCAATCCCAGAGCAACACAGACGTAACTATCAAATCCTTCTAGATGCCCTTTCAGTATGCATAATGTAGAAAAGTAACAATTCAGTCATTCCACCGCATATAACAAGTCAGACCAGAATACCCCTGGTGAATCCCAGCAGCATGCTGCATAAACCCTGTAATAGTGCTTCCTAGAAAATAACCCTTATTTATGTTCCTGTTAACTGTGCATCACAAGGGTCATAAAGGCTTTTTTCTCACACTGTTAGATCTAAACAAAAAAACAAGCCGAAAGGAGACATTAGAGCAAGAATAAAATGGGTGAAATAATGGTAACATGCCCTGTGAGACTTGAAACGCGTATGTGTGGCAGAGTGAGTGTGACAGAACTAGACTGGGGCACTGTGAAAGCCCACACGTCATGTGCTACACACACACACACACACACACACACACACACACACACACACATTCAGCAGGAGCTCCATGTTCGGGTTATTTTTACTCCAGCACCTGGAGGTGTTGCAGACTTGCTCTGGCCTGCACATTCTTTTCCCCGAGCACATTCAGGTGTGAGAGCAAGCCATCTTCGTTCACTGCAATTAAGATTCTGCCTCTGTCTCCTCTTGGTACACAATTACTGCTCTGCTGCTGTTTGCTCTAATTGCTCTTTCTGCGGGGATTGGTGGGAAGCCAGTGATTGTGATGGGAAGGGGATTATCTCCTTTCTTTTACTCTGGCCCCTTAAAAAAAAATAATGTGTAAACTCCCCGGTGTAATTACCAAGCCTCATGATTAATTGTCTATTGAAATTAGCGCTGGTCTAGCTTTCATTTTTGCTGCAGCGTATATTAATTAATGTTAACTCTCCCCTTTTCTTTTCCACCCTTTCTAGAGAGCATCTTTTGAATATTCATTGAGGTCTTGAGGAATGGGCACGAGCTGGTAGTTTAAGCCAGAGAACTGACTCTTGGCCACCAGGAAAAAAAAATTGAAAAAAAATGCAAAGCTGAAAATTAAAAATGTTTTTTTTTTCAGACCATTAATAATAGTTACATGAGGAGGACGGGTTAGAGAGAGCAAGCCTCTGTTTAAATCCTGTCTTAAATGTTTGTCGAGAGGCGTCAGAGAATATGCAAAGCAGCACGTCGGCTTTTTTGTTTTCCCTTTGGAAGCGAGGGAGCATTCACATTTAATTCAGTTTGTTTGCTTAACCCTTTGAGGAATGACAAGTTGAATAAGTGCAGCATAATCACATTCTGCATATTTTCATAGTATAATATGCAGAACACAAAGTGACCTTGAATAAAACATGCACCAGAAGAATCCATCTGAGTAATATGGAAATACAGTCGGAATCAGATGAACGTTGGAATATCTTCATATTCTGATCTCAGTGGGCCGGGTGGAGCGCAGCACACGCTCCTGTCATATGTGTGCAGCAGTAACATTAGCACATACTGACATCATACCAGTTCAAATTTAATCCTGTTTTAATTGGCATAGCTCAAAAGTAGTACAGGTAAAATAAAATACAATATCAAAAATTATTTGTATCATTAATTCAATTTAAAAAATGAAACTATATTATAAAAGTCATTACACAGTGTAATATTATTCAACAATTGTTTATTTTTTTATCCATTTTTGCACACATTGCAATTGTTATGATGGTTGTCATTAGAAATATTTTGCATCTCCATGTGCTACATTTTAAAAGTGGCTTGGAGAACCTAGAGTGGTACAAATTAGTTCTGCACAGACGTTTTCTGCATGAGTAGCGGATTAAAAATGTGAGCAAGCTGAACCAAAAGGCCAGTAAATTCTTTACAATTGCACAGATCATCCCACCTTAACTTTCACTATTCAGATGATATTTGTTTGGTCAAACATAAGGATGTCACAGCAGGAAACGTGGAGAACTCAAGACATTCATGGACGTCTTTATTCAAGATGGCCAGGTGTTGTCTCTGTTTACCTTCAGGGATGCGATAGAAATTAGACTTTTCTTTTAATCACGTCTGTCCTGTCCAAATGAAGCCTTAACAAAGTCAGCCTTCATTATCCAATTTTATCAATTTTTCAATCACATTAAAATGTTGTTTAGGTGGAGGGCAAAGTCATCTTTTCCATTATGTTTTCGGCACAATTTTGCTCAGAATGCATGAATCGAATTTAGCTAATTAGCCCATTATGAAAGACCTTGAAATTGCATTCATTCACTCACTTTCCCCACTTGAAGATCCCCCCCCCCAACCCTTATTATCCCTGTGTGCAGCACAAAAATCCCGATGACCTTCATCTTGCCTGCTTCAATCCACATTCAGATAAAGGGATCATACCTGGCACGTCAAACTAATGCCTTCACCCCTCAGCATCTCTCTGATTGGCCGCTGAATAAAACTGCAGCTGCTGTGAAATAGCTGTGACATAACTTGATCCCCGTAGTGACAGCGCACACCACCGCTTGCTCCCTGTAATATATCAGTGCCAGGAAACAGTGGACACGGAGACACGCTGATTGAATCAGGGCCCGCTAAGACCCTGGGGAGGGTTAGTCTACACAGAACCGGCAGCAAACACACAAGAATCCCACTAACTGTATCTGCTGTAACAATGTTTAAGGACTTCGAGGTCATTTGTTCAACTTCTTTCCTGAGAAAATATAAAGTCATTTTATTGTCTTACATTGCTGAATGCCTTCCGAACCAAACTGAGAAGTTGCACAAAGGGAACCACGGTGAAAGATTTTATTTGTTGGCAGCGTTTAACTTGCAGTTTAACTTTGTGCACATAATGTTCAGTGGTATGCGTAGCTTAAAGGAAGCACGTATGGGCTGGTTTGATCAACAAAAGAATTACTTCTCACCTCCGTGGTTTTAAAAGCATTTGATTTGCAAAAAGTGAGCGTGCAATTTATTGCCTGTTACCATAAACAATTCACTATTTACGACCACCACCTCACGCTCCAGTCTTTATGTTCTGATGACTCACAGACGGTTATACATTTCACCGTACTTAGACATATTATGATCCTCCAGGGATAAATGACCAATAACTTTGACAAAACATAGTAAAACTGTCTCTCAGAGAGTGATAATAGAAATCAGATTTTCAGATTTAAGTGGCTGTAACACGGAGTTCAGCAACTGTAATATTATGACAATTACATTATTGTCCAATAAAGGAGAGTGGTCGTGAGGTTGACAAGTACCTAGCTGTTTTGGAAGCAGTAAAACTGTTTAAGACTTAACTATGACAATAAAAGCGGAATATGATTATGCTCAGATGTGCTTGAACTGTGTAGGATGTGTGGATTTCCTGTTTCTGTTTTCACTGTTTAAGTATATAGGTCGTCACATGTTTTCAATGCTGTGGTGGTTGTTGATTGGTTACAGCAATCTGGACATTCATTTCAGCAAATAAGTGTTTGCCCCCAACAGCTTTCTTCTTTTTATGTTTTTTTTTTTGTTTTGTTTTGTTTGTTTTGTTGTTTTTTAATACTTATAGGTTTTATATAATCAAGCATTTTTTTTTTTTTATCTGACAAAGATACCCTGAGCAGATCCCCAAAAAAATGTTTTTGGATCATAAAATTAACCATGCTTTTCAGATCAACTTTACTGCCAAACCTGTAAATGACTTAAACAGAACCTGTTGGTCAGTATGAAGAAGTCTAAAAGAATTTTAAAAGCAACAGAAGAAGAAGAAAAAAAGAGTCAGTGACATCTGTCAGTCTGGCAAGAGGTATCGCCGTGTTTTTTTATGGCTTTGGGACTACACTGAACCACAGTAAGATTCATTATCCACAGGTACAGAAACAAAACATGGAACAGTGGTGAACCTTCCAAAATGAAGTGGCCTAGTCAAAATCTGATTGAGATGCTGTGCCATGACCTTAAACAGGCCATTTATGCTCAAATTGCTCCAGTGTGGCTTAATTAAAACAATTTTGCAAAGAGGAGTGGGCTAATATTTCTTCACAGTGATGTAAAAGACTCAATTGGCTTTTTACCTATTAATTAATTAAAACGTAATTTGAATAATTGCATTTTGTGTTTGCTTCATATGTTTTTACTGGTTTGAAATATTTAAGCAAAAAGAAATCTGTAAAAAGCAAAATACTTTTGTCACCACACCATACTTGCATGTCTGCACACAGACAGCTAAAGATTGAGTCTGACTTGCAAAAGAATATGCATTTATGTGTGTATGCGTATGTGTAATATCTGTTAAAGGAACAATAAGTAATAATGACAGTTGTTAAATTCAGAACAACACACACACACAACGCCGTTCAGGGAGACCCGCCATTTACTCAACGGTCCATTGTTGCACTGACTTTTTACTTACACAGGATAGAGCTATGATGTTGCATTCTGTTCTATTTCTCTTACTGGCTTCTATGTTAACAGGCTGTTGCTTTTTACCAAAATAAAATACCAAATGCTGCGCTCTGCTTTGGGAACTTTCATATGGTTGGCTAAGGAACCAGGGAGTAAACACGAGCTACGCTCTGAACCGAAGTAGTTCTGGACCGTACCTCTAGGTTTGAAAGGAGAGAAAAAAACGTAATAATAAACAACAAGGAAATGCTTAAAACTCAAACACAAAAGAAAACCAAAAGTCAAACACAAGGAGATCATAACACGTTCACTTGAGATTAAAATATGTGTGTTAAGATTTGGATGGTGTTTCTTAGAAAAGGAACTTTGTCAATGTTTTTGAAATATTCTGCTGTAAATATCTGGTAAATCAGCAGGTCACTTTTGCCCTAACATCTGTTAACCTGTCCTTATTATTGATGTGGCAAAGGTGAGGAAAGTGTGGATTAATCATAATCAATATCCTTATTGCAAATATATGAAATTAATGTTTTACTGATATTGTACAGCCCTAATACATACTAAAGAAAAGTGGACCAAGCATAGAGACTTGAGAGATACCAGCTGATAAACACAGGAAGTTAATTTACAGTTTGAAACTTTGACAGCTTGGGAACAAGACCAATATATGATTTCATGAAAATTACAACAAACTACAGAAAAAGTCAGGTCATTTGTCCAAAATCATGGTTATCTTTGTTCCTAGACTCACAGAAACCATTTGACAAAGTCACAACAATCTCACCGTTATCCACTGAATTTATGTTTGGCTAATCCCTGATGGTATTTCTGAAATGTTAACATGTATGTTTTTTGTATTTTGATAGGAAAATTAGCACCTAAAAATGTAACTGAATGGAAAGAAAAGAGGCTTCTCAATGCAGCCCTTTCATCCAGTCAAGCACATGAACTATGCAAAGGAGCAAACTAATGAGAAAAAAATGCTTTATTACTAAGAAATAGGCTGAATATTGAAATCATAAGTGCGGTGCAGGTAACCATGAGCATGGGAAGTCTTGTTATTCTGATTAAATGTGCTGTGATTTGTGGAGCTCCTCTTTGAGAAATATTATTGCATGACATGTTACCACATGCATTTTCTACATTTGATTTTGAGTGATGCTGTTATTGAAATAATTTTTTGCTGTAGTACTTCTGCTATAATTTATTGCAAAGCTGAACTGTACATGCCCGGCACATCTCTGTGAAAATACGATGGTTATTAAACATTTCACTGGTCTGCTAATTCATTAATTAAACTGTCTCCTCTTTAGATGAAATAGTAAAACAAACTGATTTAAAAGAGATCTTCCCATTGCACATCAGTCATGTTCACATGTGTTTTCTACGTGATCAACGACAAGTGACTTATTTTCCTTACAAGTGTTCAAACTCGCCCCTCGCTAAAAGAAAGTCGGCCCATCCCATCTCCTGCACCGCTGTGACCCCGATCCTCCCTGGAGTTGCACCGCCCAGTAGTGCTCTGCGTTGCCATAGTTACCTCCTCCTGGCTACTTTGTAAGGTCACCGGCTCTGGTGAGCTCTTCCCTCAGCGAAAAAGGCATAACTAATGTCCTGCGGGTCCAGGCTTGATGTAAATAGTCTCAGCTGACAGGCCACTGTACAAATACTCAATTACCTCTGCTTAAAGGAAATGATTTGTTGTAACAGCGAGCACTCAAGTTGTGCAACATCAGTGTTGCCAGGGAAATGGTGGCTGATTGCACAGGCTGGAATTAGGTATTGATCAGAGAAGGGGGGCCCAGGCGCCAGTAAGGGACTGGGAGGGATCCGGTGCAAAGATTTACAGAGGACGGGGGGCTGGGAGGGGGGCAAACCTGCACATTTCGCCCAGGCTCAAAGAGCTGAAAACCCCTCAGGAACCAATTTACACACAGCTACAGCGCAATATCTGAGGCAGTCAATAATGGAAATCTGATGCCCCCTCTGCCATCAATGTGACCGCGCCTCTCCCTCTCGTTAGAGCACCTTGAAAGTTCTAGGCCAATCCATAGACACAAAAGATTTCCAATTGTGTATAGGGGCATTCTGACTGGGGCATTCTCCGTTTAATTACACCTCTGAGTCTGCTTGTAGTTCCAAAAACTCTCCCCTTTTGTCATTGACTTAAAATAGAACACTTATTTAATTTAATTTAATTATTGCATCATCCAATTCAGGTTTGTTGTTTTACTAATTTATAAGCCAGTGGCTGGTTGTTATCTCTTTAAGAATGGTTCACAAGTATCACATTTGCTTATTAAAAATTAGTTTGTGAGTGTATGCACCTCACATTATTTTTTTTAAAGCTGTACAGTTTGTGTTGTCCTTTGTGTAAAGATCACTTAGAAATTGTTTTAGACTCTGTCAATCCTAGTTACATTGCAGTGCATTTTATATTTAAAAATGTTTTTGTCTAAATACGGTATATTTATAATTCCAACTGGAGTGAAAAAGATATTTTATCAAGGTGTGAACAACCATTTGGCAGCAATTTTCCCTTCTTAACATCAAGCAAAGAACAAACCTAACCTACAGCGGCTTGCATTCACACCCTTGAACTTTTTCATGTTTTGCCATGTTACAATCTCCAACCTAAATGTATTATATTATGATTTTACATCATGGACCAATTCAAAAGAGTGTAGAGTTGTGAAGCAAAAGGAATATCATACTCAGGGTTTTTTCCCCGACAAATAAAAAACACAAATAAAACAGGTCTGGACTTTGACTAGGCCATTCAAACACATGAATATGCTTAGATATAAACCAATTTATTTTTGCTCTGACTGTGTGGTTTCAATTGTTGTGCTGCAGGAAGGTAAACCTACTTCTGTCCCGGGTCTTTTGCAACCTCTAATGGGTTTTCTTTCAAAATTGCCCTGTATTTAGCTCAGTCCATCTTCCCTCTTATTGGCTTAGCTGTTTCTTGTACACAATGCATATTTTGCATATTTCTCAAATAAATGTATATAACATGAACTATGGAAGTGCCTTTTATTAACAATTTGCTTTATAATCCTTCCTTGCTCTTTTATGTGATGCTAGGAATGGTTGCTGCAATTAATCTAAAAGAATGTTATCGGTTCTACAGAAAACACCAAACCCTACGTTCAGCCAATATGCAAAAGTTTGTGTCTTAGCAGAAATGTGTCTGCTGGCCAAATAGCTGGACTAAATGCTAAATAAATGCTGATATAAATGATTAATGGGAAACAAATCAAATTCCTTCATGTTTAAGCTACATTAGGGAGAAAAATCCTCCTTTTCTAACAATAAAAACATCTCTTGCACGGTACAGCCTTGTAATGCAGCATCCAAAGCGAGGTAACACAGCTGGACATCTGAGAAAAGTTAAACCATCAAAGTTCATTGCAACCAACATCTAAAAGGAGACTTCTGTGCAACAAAAGTTAAGACCTCTCTGCTGTACATAAGCCAGACCCGGGGCATGTCATTCACTTCTCAAGTAACAGGAATCGACTATAGAAGACATTTGGCAACACTTGATAGATTCATATTAATGGAAGCCGCAAAGGAAACAGAGAGGGAGGCTTTAATAAAATCCAGCTATCACTGGGAATAAATTCCTGATCTTTGTTGTACTGGAAAAAACGATGTCAGACTCATTCAAAACTCTTGCATCAAATCTGAAACACTGATTGCTGCTGTTGTTTTAACAAACTGCACTTGTTGTCAAACGGGAGATGTGGGAAGTCGGTAGCTAAATCCAGGGGTAAAAAAATACAAAAAAATAAAATAAAATAAAAATATGACATTTTCATCAACAAATAAATAGAAGCTTTTTAAACTGTGGTTTACCCAAAAGGGATTTTATTTAATCTGACAAAAAAAACAAAAAAACTGAACCATCATAAAAGGGTTCAGTTTTTTCTGTTAGATGACAAAACCCATAAGTCAACAGTGATATATCTCCGACGTGATAGGGGATGGCACAGATTACAATTCATACCTCATGACTGTGTGTCCAGTCTTGGAGAATCTAATCTCTAAGGCAGCATGAAACCAAAAGTCTTTCATGTATTTGCATTAGTGACCATCGTCATCTAAGCGCCAAAGCAGCGATTAATTTTCTCCTGTTTACATTGTATTATTACACATTTGCTGTGGCTGCCAGTTTAATATGTTGCGCATCTTTTTTTTGGTCTCATCCCTTATTGTAGATTCAATGTCATCCCTTTGTTGTCTCAAAATGCAATCAATGAAGGTCCTCCCACCCCATCCACTGAAAGTCAAAGCCAACCTATCTGGGGCCACGCTGAGCTGTTCTGTCAAATCTGAGAATCAAGCCCATATTTCTTGGAGTCATGTTGTGCAAGTCCTCACTCCAGGTTGTGTGTGCTCCCGCACCTAATATACAAAGTATCTATTGAAATATGCATGAGAGCCATGATGGCTGCACTAAAAATACACTCAAGCTGGGAATACATTGACAGCTCTGTTATTGAGCTCTCCTTGAGCTTCTTCTGTCACGACAGCCACAGATCGCTCTCAAGGCTCATGTATTATCAAAAACATGCAACACCTCTTACGCGTTGTTCTTCTGACACAGTTCCCCGCTCACACCGACAACCACTCTTATTTTGCCTATCTCTGTCTCTCTCAAACTAAAGCACGTGTTGTTGTTGTTTTTTATCCAGCCTGCGTGTTCTTGAATTACAAAAAAACAGCTTTAAGTTGAAATAAATCCATTGCTTTACCTTGAAAACAATACACGGATGGGTTAAAACAGCTAAATAGAGCTATATCATTGACCCATTCCTGGGTCAAATACGAGCCGACCTGACTTGAGTTAACTTATCACACCAGGGTTGGGTTTCAGGTTTTAACCCGCATTCTGGATTTTTTTCAACCCAAGCACAAGTCAAAGTAACATATAATTTGTATCACAGTTCTACGTTTCAGATAATCACTGAACAAAGGACAAAGTGTAGAAATATAGCCGTTGTCCCTTTAAATCCCAAATGACCTTTGATTAACCAGGTTTTGTATTCCTCTTTAACTAGTTAAGCCCAGGCCAAGTTGTTGCTTTACATTGAGAAATTGTTTAAATAGACCATCTAAAAACCCTATCAGGTTGTCATGTTCATAGCTATTGCTATGACTCTGTTCCTGCTGCTGACATCACCCTCTGCTCTCTGGCAAGTTCCCCTGATTGCATGCACCTGTTTCTGTCTGGTTACTGTTTTTATATCGCCTGTGTGTGACACTATTTAAGCCTTGCTCCTTGTTATGGTGCCAGATTCTTGAAAACCTTTAAATGAGTCGACCACCCAGCGTCCCTAGCCTGCCTACCTGTGAGTGACCCTGTTCATGATTTTGGATTTCTGCCTGTTTGCTTCTCCCTTCTCGGACTCTCCAGTCTGTTTTCGGTATCTGGACAAGACCTTTGCCTGTCGCCTGACTCTGCTTCGCCCTTCTGTACTTCTGCCTGTCAGATTGTTTTGGATTACTGACCTCGGACTGGATTCTGGACTCCGCCTGTTGGATTGCCCCCACTGGTGCCTCTGCCTTTCTCTGTCAGCATGTGTATGACCTTGGACTGTCACAGGATTGCCACTCCACTGACTAACCGCTTCTGGGGTGAACTTCTGAATCTGCATCAAGCTCACACATTGGAGTCTCTGTCCATTACGGAGCCTATTAAGGTTAGTGGCTATCTGGATTCTCTACATTTCCTCCTGAGAAAATTATCAGCCACTAATCTGTCTCTCTCCTCTGCAGAGCTGCCAGTACCAGTTCCTGTACTTTCCTGCACCAGCTACGTATATTTAAATAAAATTGTTAAACGTGCTTTGGTGTTGTCTGAGTTCTTAACACACCTAAAATTGTCATTTGTTTTTGTTGTTTTTTGGACTTTTCAAATCAGCTGAGTCCACTCCTCAACCACCACCCAATCAGCTCAATCATCTTCCAGCCACCACTGTGCAGCTGATCAGATCCACCTGCTGCAGTTAATTAGAGTCAACTCTACTCACCTGTTCCCCCGGCTACATTTACCTGCCTCAGCCAAAGCTTCCTGGCCAGAACATCTCATCTTGCTTCATGTGCTCTGCTGCAGTTTCTGTGTGTCCAACTAGCTGGACTTTTCTGTTTTATTTGTGTGCAGCCCTCTCTGTTGTATGCTGCGAGTGTCTGCACTGCCTGTTCTGGTCAGCTTCTGCCTTCATCTCTGGTTTAAGTCTGTCATTGCCTGCTACACCTGTTGAAGTCTGGTTCTCCCAGTCACCCCACTTGCATCCTCTGGTCTCCTGCCCATTATTGCCTGCCTGCTTCTTCATCCACTATTCCTTATTACAATAAACTTTTTAGAACTAAACTGTCTGGCTGATACTGGGTTCTCCAGCTCTATTCTTTACAAAAATAGCCATAAAGTATGCCCCAATCTAAAAAAAATAAAAATAAAAAATCAAGAGCAGATGGTAAACATGGGTTGACCCCTATCGTTCTGCAGTAGTTTACAAAGCCACTTCTGGGACTCCAGTGAACCACAGTAAGGAAAAAAAAATTGTCAAAAATGAAGAAGGCAATTGTGGTGATCATTCTCAGGATTTACCAGCCTACCAAAACTACTCCAAGAACATATCAACTACATCCAGGAGGTCACAAAACCAGAAACAGCATCTAACGCACTGCAGACATCAGATGCTGCAGTCGTGTTAGTGTTAATGATTCAGCAATGAGAACGAGGCAGAGTGATCACCAATAGGGAATTTCCAAGGCTTAAGCCACAAGTGACCCAAAATAAATAAATAGAAACTTTGGGGGAAATCAGCCATTACGTCTGCTGTATTAAAAAAAACAGATTTTAAGAAAAAAGAATACCATACTAACGTTTAAACATAGTGGTGGTAGTGTAATTATCTTTGGATTATCTTCTTTTTCAGGACTGGGACGACTTGCTGTGATTCATGAAACCATAAATTCTCTACAAGAACTATATCCACAACTAAAATGTTTAGCTATCCAGTTGGGTCATTCACTCCAGGAAGCCCACTTCTGAATGGCTGAAAACAAAAATGAGGGGTTTTGGACTGGCCTAGTCAAACTCTAGACTTCATTCCACTTGAGATGCTGTGAAGTACCTAAAACAGACTGTTTGTGCTGGAAAATCCTACCTGTGAGGCTCGTTGGAGAATTCAGCTGGTTGTCACAATCGGAGCAGGTCTTATAAGCTGAATACGTCTTCAAGTCTGATCCCTGCACAGAAATATGAAAGAAATATGCTGAAAAAAATTACATTGATTAGCAGATAAGTTTTCTTTGGGCACTCCTACACATATGTGCACAGGCCTGGATGTACACATTGATATGGATGCATGTGAGCATTATGTTGGTGGGGGATGCAGAATTCTTGTCAGGGCAAGATCAAGCAAAAAAAAATTAGAAACTCCGCACTGGTGTTTTGAATGAACTTCTTGTAGACTTGTCTATAATCTTATATCTATGTATAACAAGGAAGACAGGCATGTCCATATGTTCTAGGTGGGTGATCAGAAATTTCCAAAGCACTTTTAACATTTTATCAGTCATATTATGTAGTGGGCATAAATTAAGGGCAAACTGAATGATTGCACAAATTGCTTTGTGGACTTTCTCGTGTATTTGTAGCCAGCGGTGATGCTAAGTAAAGGGCAGTTTAAGCAGCCTTCTTCATAGCACTCCCCTGAATTCTCCTTTAAAGTGTGCAAGACGTCACTTTTACTGCCTCAGAAGTTGTAGAGAGGAGGGCTTTATGCCACATTAGCTGTTGTTCTACCATAAAGGGCATTAAGAGGATAAACACGATCTGCATGAAAAGGTCACCTTGTGTTTCAGATAAACTCACTTATAAAACAGGACTCTTGGTTTTCAGATGCTCTTGTAATATTGGTTCTGTTAAGGGCTTCTTCAGCGGTGTCAAAGCGCTCTTGACTGCTCCATTTTAGTGGAAAAAAAAAAAGTTTTTCTCTTTCAGAGTTTGGACTACATTGGAAAACATTGGCAGCGGCTGCATACCTGTAATTGGTCAGAATCTAGAAAGGTGCTATGAAACAGATTCCTGTAACTTTAATAAGAGTCCATGGGTCCTGGTTGCTGCTCCCAAGGTGCTGCTCCGCGTTAGCCAACATTTATCACATAAACATCTAACACCACTCCTGCTAAAGCAGACAAATGCCTTCCTGCTCTGCAACCCCTTCCCCAGCCATCGGAATCAGGCCAACAAATCCAGCTTTAATAGTTATCTATGGACTCTCTCGCATGTAATGAACACCCACATTTATTTCTCTGCTTCCTCCCGATGAGGGTAAGTGGATCAATTAGTGAAGACTACAAGTTCAGCATCTTTACACATAGTATCAATTGTTAAGCTGAGCAACAGCAGGTCCCAGGATTATCTCAGATCTGTACCTCCCCTCACTCCCCAACCCTCCTCTGTTCTCCTCCAGATTTAAAGCTAGCCTCATTACAAATGATCCACTGATACACACAACCTTGGCACACACCTTCGCGCTAATGGCCCACAGATTGATTTTTAATTAGTATCACTTCTGGATGGAGGCCAATTCAGCTGGACTTTTATGAAAAACTGATCACTTTTTAACTTTAAGTGTTAAAAGGTGGAAATTGAATTTTTAAAGGTTAAACGAAGCTCAAAAGCAGGGAAGCAAATATCCCCGAAGCTTAAATTAATTTGAGTTATTGCATTTGAAGTGTTTTACTTGAATCAAAAACACATTTATCACCGCAAAGAGGATGTTAAAGAGTTTCTAAAGTTCTGCGCAGCGAAGGGTGGCTGTGCAATAGATAAAAAATGGGTCAGGTCAGATACTGTCTCAGGGTTGCTGAAAGTTTAGGGCCAACTAAATGTCAGTCCACATTAACCGCATTCTGAATCAGATGGGCTGAAAAGTGTGTACCCTTTGAATTCAGCTGGCTCTAGTTCATTTTTAAAGTGCGCCCAGCTTGCTTAAACTGGGTCAGTATTTATGATGGCAAAAAGAGAAATGAACAGCATCTGTAACGTTTTATATCCAGATGGGCTCAGTGGGGAAAGCTGTATGACTCGTACTGCACTTAAAATTCAGAAACAACCCGTTTACGTTGGATTCATCGAAGCTTCACGTTATGAATTTGGATCATTAAAATAATAAATGTAAACTCAGGGGGAATAAAAGGTTAAGTGCCCAGAAAGAAGGGTCTGATTTGGATCTAATTTGGTGCAAACGGACAGAAGCGATGGGTATGTTAGTTTTTGAATTTGCACAAAGCTGGCACCAGGTCGAACATGTGACGCCATCACAAGTGGAATAATATTCATCAGGTAGTTGCTGGACCACCCAACAGTCAGTCAAAAGACAGGGCATGCTTTGTAAATGCATTAGGCTGCCCATCGAGTGACGTCTATACAACGCACATGTATTGCAAACAAACAATTAAAAAAAACATGTGCATCTGTTATCTTGATATTGGACTCTTTACAACATTCTGTCTTATCCTAAACCATCCATCCATTGTCTATACTGTGCAGGGTTGCGGGAGGTTGGTGCCTATCTCCAGGAGTTATTCAGGGAAGAGGAAGGATACACCCTGGACAGGTCAGCAATCCATCACATGACTTTACTAAACCATACACCAACCATCCTGCAAACCTAGAGAAGGTGCTTTTATCAGATGAGACCGAAACATTTTGGCATGCATGCAAAACATTATGTGCAACAGAAAACTAACTGCACATCGCCCTGAAAACCCCATATTGGTGGCCGCATCATAGTGTGGGAGTGCTTTTCTTAAGAAGGACAGGGAAGCTGGTCAGAGTTGATAGGAAGATGGATACAGTTTAAAACTGGACACGGCTGGAAGAAAAACCATTGGTGGTTACGTCAGCATTAGACCGGGTCAAAGGTTCTGCTTCCAGTAGGACACCAACCCTGAACATTCAGCGCTACAATGAAATCGGTTAATTTAAATTGTACATTGTAAGAATGATAATACACTAATGGAACAGTTCAATTTTATGTTGCTTTTTCACATATATGTATTTATTCCAAATGTTTTTATGGTATTAAGTTCAATTAGAAAAAACACATGGTATTGGCCTCATCAGGCTCATTTTGGCCCGGTCAAAGCCAAAACCTAAATCCTTTTTTAATCAATGATAAGACTTGAAAATCAACGTTCACAGATGCACACAAGAACTGGTAGAAATTTTTGTCTTTAAATGTGTGACTTACATACAACACTTGCAACTGTAACTACAGGAGGATCTACGAATCCATGGGTCTGAATGCATATTCATGGTACACCTTTCACATTTTCACTTGTAAAACACTTTACAAGCAGGCGCTACTTTGGGTTCATCTAGCATCTAAAGGTACAAATAGTACATTTGAGGTTGTAGCATGAGTAAAGTGTGAGAAGATTTAAGGGGTGTGAATATTTTTCGGTGTTTGGGGCTGTAAATTATATAAAATAGGATGCTCACAACGAAAAAAAAGGTTTGGATCAGCATTGGATAAAACACTGGCGTGATTCCATCAAAGGCAGCAGGATCGCTGAAAGAGGAGCGAAAAATCTGTTTTCAGCTGTTTCCTCATGCTAACCCTGTCCACTAACATCAGCTGAGGTCAAGGCCTCCGAGCGCTGGTCTCACTGCTGTCCATGATCCAGCCGTTCAAAACATTCTTAGTTTGTGAACTAATTTCTATTCTTTAGTATAATGCTATCCAGTCATGTGAACATTTTGTGCACACATTAATAATAATGTGGACAAAGCTATAAGCTACTTAGTACTTTTTTCTTTCAAGCTAATAAATCTCTTAAAACTTTGTTTCTGCTTGTGTTGTTTTTATTAGTTGTTTTTTTTGTTTTGTTTTTTACATCTTGTATAAGGCTTTCAATGTTCATGGAGCTTTATATGTACCTAGCTTATATGTTTTATTGAATGTTGTTGTCAATGTTTTCACAGGGCAAATTTGTGCTACCTGTCCAGGGAAACTATATATATATATATATATATATATATATATATATATATATATATATATATATATATATACATACACAAGTGTGTGTGTGTGTGCGTGTGTGTGTGTGAAATCAAACTGTTCACTGAAGAAGCAACACTGATTTACAATCAGTTTCACCTGCTGTTGTGCAAATGGAAGAGACAACAGGTGAAAACTAGAGGCAATTAGCAAGACCCCCCAATAAAGGAGTGGTTGTGCAGGTGGTGACCACAGACCACTTCTCAGTTCTTGTGCTTTCTGGCTGATGTTTTGGTCACTTTGAACGCTGGCGGTGCTTTCACTCTAGTGGTAGCATGAGACGGCGTCTACAACCCACACAAGTGGCTCAGGTAGTGCAGCTCATCCAGGATGGCACATCAATGTGAGCCAAAAGGCTTGCTGTGTCTGTCAGAGTAGTGGCCATAGCATGGAGGCGCTGCCAGTACATGAGGAGACGTGAAGGAGACCAACCCTGCAGCAGGACCGCCACCTCCTCCTTTGTGCAAGGAGCGCTGCCAGTCCCCTGCAGAATGACCTCCAGCAGGCCACAAATGTGCTCGTGTCTGCTCAAAGGATCAGAAACAGACTGCATGAGGGTGGTATGAGGGCCCGATGTTCACAGGTGGGGGTTATGCTTGCAGCTCAACACCATGCAGGACGTTTGCCATTTGCCAGAAAACACCAAGATTGGCAAATTCACCACTGGCTCCTTGTGCTCTTCACAGATGAAAGCAGGTTCACAATGAGCACATGTGACAGACGTGACACAGTCTGTAGACGTGGAGGACGTTCTGCTGCTGCAACATCCTCCAGCATGAATTCTTTAGCAGTGGGTCAGTCATGGTGTGAGGTGGCATTTCTTTGGGGGGGCTGCACAACCTTCCATATTCTCACCAGAGGTAGTCTGACTGCCATTAGGTACAGAGATGAGATGCTCAGACCCATTGTGAGACCATATGCTGGTGTGATTGGCCCTGGGTTCCTCCTAATGGCTGGAGTGTGTCAGCGGTTCCTGCAAGATGAAGGCATTGATGCTATGGACCGGACCGCCCATTCCCCAGACCTGAATCCAGTTGAGCACATCTGGGACATCATGTCTCGCTCCATCCACCAACGCCACGTTGTACCACAGGCTGTCCAGGAGTTGTTGGCTGCGTTAGTCCAGGTCTGAGAGGATATCCTTCAGTGGACCATCCACCACCTCATCAGGAGCATGCCCAGGGGTTGTAGAGAGGTCATACAGACACATGGAGGCCACACACGCTACTGTACTTCATTTTGACTTGCTTTAAGGATATTACATCAAAGTTGGAGCTGACTGTAGTGTTTTTTTTTTTTTTCACTTTAATATTGAGTGTGGTTCCAAATCCAGACCTCCATGGATTAATAAAGTTGATTTCCATTGATAATATTTGTGTGATTTTTGTTGTCAGCAAATTCCACTATGTAAAGAACAAAGCGTTTAATAAGAATATTTAATTCATTCAGATCTAGGATGTTTCATTTTAGTGTCTCTATGGTTCACTAAACAGAGGGAATCAATTACTGAAGGGATTTCTTTCAAATATTTGTTGTCTGTATTTTGTCCTCCCCTAGCCCTACTCAGGCTTCCTAATGTTGATGAAGAGCTAGTTTTGCACAGGAAAATCATATGACTTAAGTTTTATTCATAACATCTTAAAAGGAGTCCCTCAGGGATATACTTTGGGCACAATTATATTTTCCCTTTTCATTGATTTAGAAAAAGGGGAAGACCGTTATTATCAGTTAATTTTCTGAACAATAGCTGCAGGTACAAAATAGCTTTTGTACCTGCTGGATTCTCTACAATTTTATATTTATATAGTTTGGTTTCTTGTTCCCCATGACGCCTAAGGAGACTGGTACAGGTTTATGTGCACAGCACCTCCAAACACTTACCAAAAGTTATTATTGAGAAAACTTCTCAGTTTAATGCCCTGTGCAATTTCTGTTCTTCAGAGGGACCTGTTTTTTGTTTACTCTGACATGTTTTATTTAATGTATTTGCATTTTAATGTCAAATTTTAGACTTTTGTTGCCAGGTCTACATACAGTAGAAATGTGGTTAATCTTCCAGGTTAAATAAAGGTTAAATAAATATATATATATATATAATTAATAATTGAGAGCACCACTCCTTATCTACAAATTCCATGTGATCTATGCAGTATTCTTGCATTTTCTTCCTTTGTTTGCCAACATGGGTTTAACCTGCTGGGGGGTAGTTTAAAATTGAATGTTCAGGGCAACCACACATTTGCTGTGCCTTATACACACACCAATGCATCCGACCTAACAATTCACTCAACAGTAATTTATGGGTGTGATCCATCATTATCATGTTTTATTATGGCCACCGCCCGAGATATAATTCACAAATAGGCACACGTTTGTAGAGATGAAAGCAGGGGAGTAGAATGTCCTTTACGTTCGTCCTCTGCAAGGAGCCTTCAGGAGTCTCTGAGGCCCGGCCTGCAATAGAGCCGGGCTTTGAATGAGCAGGGTAGCCTGGGATCTGGGGAGCAGGAGCCTGGCCTGTTAGCCTACTACATTTTGGGCCAGCAGGACTCCCATTAAGTGCCAGTGAGGGCAAGAAAAAGAAAGACAGATAGAGCACAACACAGCAGCGGCGTAGCTGTGTCGGTGCCATGTCACATGACCACCTTTTGTATTCGGTAGCCATAACTCACGGCTGGTACACAGGAATTGATCCCAGGCTGGACACTCCCAGGAGGAGCCTTGGCACTCAGCGGACTTTGATTTGTCAGATTAATTCAATAGGGATTCCAGGCCTTTGTCTCCGGCCAAACACTTAACATCCCTCGAATTTGTATCCAGCAAAGGTTGGGTCCCATGTTTATTTGGGTAATGAATTGCTGTAATTAATGCACCTATTGATTCCTCCTCAGTGTCTCCTACAAAGGCCAGTCCGATTTCTAATTTAACGGGAGTAGGAGCGTTAGCGAGAGGATAAGGGAAGGGGAGGAGGGCCCTGTATAGGCAAAACAATTGCACTATGTGCTCGTGGATTTGGAGTGTAATTGTTCAATGAATCACATTTGAATACTTTCAATTAGATACATTAAATTGTGGGTTTGATCTCAGTCAGCATGTCTTTGTTCCCCCTATCTTGTTGTAATAAAAATGTAAATCCTTGGAGGGCACCTGAGCGGTGAGGACATTTGCCAGATAGCGCCTCGGAGCTCTCGTGTCAGACTAATAACCACAATGCAATTTTCTCACACAAACAGGCAGCAGTACATTAGCATATAATCCCCTGGAATTATGACTGTACTAATGTGCATCATTGTGCCCTTTTGGATGACCGCACAAAAACTGGAATGTTTTGAGAGCATCAAGGACTCCCAACATTTTCCAGTTTGAAAAAGTAACACCCATTTATACTCATAAAAATATATTTTTTTTCTAGTTAACCCTTTAATGCAACACATAGCATTTATGAAATAGTTGGCATTATATTATTGAGGCTTGGTTTTAAGACCTCTGAATTTGTCAAGAAAGTTAGTGCTTACCTCAAAAGTGCTTCATGAGGCCCTGACTTGTCTTCTGCCCCCTGGTGGAGGAGATTCTGTTCCAGCTCTTTTTATTGGCGAAGGAAAGGGCAACATCTCTGGGACATTAGAAAACATTTATTCTGGAGTCCAGTTGGTACTTTTCCTTTTATTATAAGAAGGGCAGCCATATAGAAAATATTTTTGTTAATATATTGGCAATATATTTTAAGAAAGAAACAAAAAGCATTTTATTTTCGTTTTTTCCCAGGGAAGAGGTTGCATAATCATTTAACAACTTGGGACAACATGGGAAATACAATTACTGCTGTGACAGAAATAATGCATTTCTATGGAAAACTAAAACATCTTTAAATTTGTTTTCAGAAGTTACGTTTACGTATCAATACCCAACATGGCTGCCACACCTACAATATGTTGTGAAATTTTCAAGTATAAACTATTCATTAGCACTGTTGAACGTTTGTAGCGGTGGCATACGTTGGGTTGGCCAGTCTCCTTTATCGAAATTGTTTTCTCATTGTCTGAATGCACAAAATTAAGAGAAATTCATTGTTATTTGTTGTTGTTTTTTTGCCACAACTTTTTATTTATTTTCCGACCTGCAACTAGAGCAAGCTCAATTGTAGTGTGACGCTATTCTTAGCTCAAACTGAAAGCAATATATGACAAAGAAATTGGCTTTTAGATTGTAGAAAGGATAGCACAGATCTTTTATTTTGTGTTCTAGTCATTTCAATCATTTGCCAAATTGTTCCTTCATTTTCATTCCTTTGCATTATTATTGTGTCTCTTCCTATTTATCTACATGTGAAACCAGTTAGTACCAATAAATGTAACGTTGTTCGCTGGGGTTACACATTTTTGTGAATTATGAAGACAAACGTTCATAAAAAATTTAATCTTTTTATTTTAGCTTTTAAAACTTTGTATGTAACAGTATCCCCCATTCCTTTTGGTCGTGAATCCTGTCTGGGCTACTTCAAACCTATAAAACATGACAGATGCCCTGATCAAGACAAAATTCCATGCCACACTGACAAAAACATTGACCAAAGTATAGTTTACTGAGCGAAGCATAAAAGATACAGAAAAGACCTTTTAGAAAATGGAGTTACAAAATGAAAGCACATAAAATCAATAGAAAATAAAATTAGATGGAACGGAAAACTAAGTGACCTCCTGATGGTAGATATTCTATATCAGAATCACATACCTACATTTCGCAGCAATAAACTTTAATTTTACAAAAAAAATTAAATTCTGAGTTGTTCAAGCGAGTACAAAAAGTCATAAGTTGTATATGAAACTAATAAAATCACCAAGGTACAAAATGGAAAAAGGCCGAAATGACGGTGTGTTTTCCATGTAGAGTAAACATGTTCCTTAATAAAGTAAAAATGTTTGTGTAAAAATGCAAAAAAAAATGATAAATGCTGCTTCAATGTGCCATATGCTTCTTTCATGCAATATATAGCTACTATATCATCTTGAGAAAATGTTTAATACAAGCATGTCTAAAAAACACCTAATGCATCAATTATCAGAGAAAGGAATATTATGCAGCATATGTGGCTCTGTCTTTTCTTAGATCAGAGACCTTAACGTGGCTCGTTTAAAAGCTGTGCATGTGCTTCCCATTGCCGTGAGGCTGTGTGGCTGTGCCCTGCGTAAACACCTGGTCACTGCCACTGTGCAACATCTGACCAAAGAACAATGGACAGCCAGCTGGTCCATCTATTATTGTTTGTTGAGGTTTCACCTAACTGCCCCCCCCCCACCCCACCTAGTGAGTAATTACATAAAAACGAGCCTTTGACCTTTGATTGCACATCGGAAAAAACTTTAAGGGTAATATTGTCAACGTGTGTGTGTATTGATCAGAACCGTAATTACAGCTAAATACCTTGACAATCGAGTGGTGGGTGGCTTTCCTGTGTGCAAGAGGTCAGCTGTGGAGTAATAAATTAAAACATGGTACAAAAAGATAAGATTACTCTCGTCGTGAAGTAGATTCATTCTGGCCCGCCATTGTGCGGGGTATTTA
Organism: Fundulus heteroclitus; assembly: GCF_011125445.2. Classification (NCBI taxonomy): domain Eukaryota; kingdom Metazoa; phylum Chordata; class Actinopteri; order Cyprinodontiformes; family Fundulidae; genus Fundulus; species Fundulus heteroclitus. The sequence goes on from NC_046367.1 coordinate 26,675,753, forward strand.
AATTAGTTTGATATTTCAAGACACGACCGCTTCCGTGAAGACCAACAATGAAACAGATTTGCCTGTTCAACTCATTAATAATATGCTTTAACTAAATCATAGCCAGCAGTTGAGTCTATTGCTTGGTTTTCACCATTCCAACATCAGTGATAATGAGTAATGATTCATCCCAACACCCTAGATTTTCTCAGTGCCTATAGCATGCTTTATTAAAGACAAAATAGGTAGAAAACTAATTAAGCTGACCAAATAGAAATGACGGCATGCCCAAGTGCCAGAGCCAAGTAAGGGCTTGAAAAATGGCTCCTCTGCAATTTCAATTAATCAGTTGTATTTTGCTTAATTTTGTTTGACGTTGGCAGAGGAAACGTCCTCCGGGAGTATCTGTCCTTTGACCGCTAATGCTTTTGTAATTCCTCCATCAGTAGAATCCATGATTGAAACAATTCAAGTGTGTGCATGCCCGAGAGTGTGTCTGTGTGAATCTTTCTTTTCTTTGCATGGAGGTTTTATCCTGCAGACTGTGACGACTATGGAGGTTGATTGCAAAGCCCACACAACTGAGTGTGGAAGCTGATTAACCTTACCGTGACTCCAGAAACATGCGACTGCCGCCGTTTCCTCTCCTCTCCAACCTATAGCCCGGGAAAGAGATGTTGCACCTAACCTCTGCAGCAGTGATGAATTAACAATTGAACAATTCAATGCCTCAGTAATTACAAAACACTTTGGACAAGGCAACATTTTTCAGCTCTGCCACACAGGTTTCATCGGCATTGGTGGCTTTCACCGGGAATGCCGGGGCTCTTTGCTCTCCCTAACTTTGTTTGCTCTGACGCAGATTAGATCTGCCACCCCATTACAGATTCATTTTCCTAATTTTTCATGTCTGCGCCGCACCCCATCTGCACAGGGCTGATAATTGTGGGGACCAGCCCTGGTGATTAACATCAGCAGAATTAATTACGCCCGCCATTAAGGCTCCAGGTTGCACACAATGATCAAGAGAAATTAACTTTCTCCCAGGCCCCTAAATCATCTCACCTTCAAGTGGAGTGATGGCAAAGAGACAGGCCGAGAGTCCCGGACCCCGAACAGCACCTTCTTAACCAAACACGAGGTACGCATCCTGTCTCTAACCAAAGAGATTATAGCTGCAGCTGATGGGTATCAATTACGCCACCTTATGTGATGGGATGAGCGAGGGGTGTCCAGAGTCTGGTGACTAATGAGCCTGGGTTACAGCCACCCTGCAGCTGGAGACCAACGAGCGGACGGTTTCTTTGGCCCAGGAGTACCCACCAGATGCTAAAAGCCTTGGATTACTGACCAGATACACAGGTATTCTGCATCTGCACAAGACTTTGTTCATTTAGTATGGTTGCTCTACAGTCTTGCATGCAAAAAAAAAAAAAAAACTGCTGGATTTTTTTTTTATGTTACCCCAGTCCTAGGTTAATGATGGGTATTTTTTAAACCACTATTTGGGCAAAAATCTTGATCTAGGTTGTTGGGTTGGATAAGAGAAAAATGATCTCCTCAAACAGAGTTAGGATTAGAGACAAACCAGAAAAAGACCTCATCATTCTTCTCACATCAAAATTTTTAATTGCACAATGATCTGAACCCACCTCACACAACTTGTTCCACAAGATAAAATAAGAATTATAAGATCGTAAAAATGATTACACATACTGTATTTTTCAGACTTTAAATCGCTCTGGAATATAAATCGCATCAGTCAAAAAAATCGTCATAAAGAGCAAAAAACATGTAATTCACACCGGACTATAAGTCACATTTATTTATAAATTTATAATTTTTTTTAAATCCAAGACTAGAAACTGACATTTATAGCAACTTATTCAATTATACAATTGCATCCACAACAAGCTGAATAACATGGAATATACCTGAGGTTGAATTGGGTCAATTAGCATAAGAAGCCAGCAACTCCAACTAGCAAGGATCTTGCCAGCGCATTTTAGCACATTGGCCCATTACGCTGAAAGTTGCCAAAATTATGCTGAAATTAAGCAGTGACCGTAACAGTGCTACGTGCTAAGATAGCAACATAGAAAAGTCAGCAACTTTCTTGAACGTGCATCAGCAAAGTTGTAAACCTCTCTGGAAGCAGAAGTTAATGTTAGCTTCACAGACAGCCCAATGAGGGGGTTCTGTCACGGTCTGTGCCCTTCTAGCTACACCCCACAATGCTCCGCTGCATGAATGATAATGAAGCAGCAGAACAAAATACAAAAATGTGTTCAGACTTTGTTGTCAATAAGTTAATGTTTCAATAAATTTGTAAGGGGTACAGGGGCAGTGTATAGTTTTTCACAAACCTAGAGGGCTCTCTTGCAGCTATAGACGGTAAAGTTTACTCATTGGTTCATGTTGGTCAGTATAATCTACCATTTCAAAACGTTATGTACGTTGCACCTGAGTATAAATCGCAGGATCAGCTAAACGTTTTTAAAAAAGTGTGACTTATAGTCCTTAAATGCAGTAATTATTTTTATGTCAGTAAGTTGTGGTGATGACTGTTGTTTGCTCAAGATAACATTAGCTTTTATCTGCTAAGTAATGCAACCATGTCAGCATTAAAACTTTGGCCAAAGGATTGCTTATAAAGTCAGAATGGACAGGAAATATTTTATACTGTTTCATATACTGAGTATGAATATTAGAGGTATATCAAAATGCTGTACCTTCATGCCCTTTCATAATAAAGCAGCATGAATATCTGGAAAAAATTGGAGTCCCTTTTGTAGTAATCTTAAATTCCTGCATCAGTTTAAGCAATTCTTAAGCCCCAGATATGAAGGCAAAGGCTTAAAACTTGACACCACTTGATGTCAAGTAAACAAATTACGTGTTTAAATTTGCCCTCTTAGGTTGATGGAGTCGATTATTAAAGATTTCTATCAGGTAAGCTGACAACACTTGATTAGATAAGCAAGTTGTTTATGTGGCAGCATTTTGGGTACGTGACAGAAAAGAAGAAACATTGACAGACTAAAGGGCCGTTTCAGTTTTTCATCAGACTGGATTGCATTTGATTACTGGCTGTTTAAAATCTAAAATACACCAATTAAACCTGAACTGGGTTACTCTACACTGAATGAAACCTCTTTTAAGGGCTGTTTGCGAAACATCTGTTCTTTATGTAAAAAGGAGCCTTTTCTGTGTACTTTTTTTTCTTTTTTTTTTGGACGTCATTTAGACCAACATGTATTGAGACAAGCTAAAAGAAATAGTTGGTGATTTGTGAACTATTCACCCTAATTGTGAAAATGAAAAATTTGGGCTTCTTTGGTTCTCTAAAGATATTAAGATCTTGTTTCGAATGCTGGAGTGAATTAAAGCTAAACGTTATTAAAGTCTTGATGGTTGTTGCTGCTGTTCCCTCACAGAAGCAGACGAAGGACTTTTCTTTATGATATGTATATTTTCTTTTCATATGCACACAGGTTTTCTCAGGGTACTACGACTATTTCCCATCATCCAGGTAAATTGCACATCTGACACATTCACTGCTGGAGATTACAACCAAAGCCACCCCATTATCCTGCAAGGATAAAGTAGAGACAGAAAATGGGTGGACTGTTAAAAAGTATTGCTTTAACACAGGGGTGTCAAACTCATTTTGGTTTAGGGGCCACATACAGCTTAATCTGATCTCAAGAGGGCCACACAAGTAAACTCATTGCAAGATTAAATAGAACTAATAAAAGTGGATTTGTTGTTTTCTATATTAAATTAATTTCACTTTTACACAATATACTATGAATAACCTCAGCGTATTTAAGAAAAGTATGTGCAATTTCAACAATACTTTTACTCAGTTTAACATTTACTTGTGCATCATGCATAGGAACTGATCACAGTGATTGTACAATGTTGAAAAACATTTATTCACATTTTTTGGAACTTAAAAACGCTGTCCTGCATGACAAAATTCATCAAACAGATAAAAATTAAGAAATTATTTAAAATCAAATTTCCACATCTGAAGCTCAGTGCTACCATCTGTTGATTAAAACACAGCGCCCCTCGTGGACAATATAGAAACTGCAGATGTTCAATTAAACGAAGTACATAAGTAAGTAGTAATTGTTTTATCATTCGCTTCCTTTTATCTCCTCTTTCTTTCACCTTTTCGTTTTTCTTCTTGTTCTTCCTTTCCTCTCCTACTTTCCCATTGTGGTGTCCATATCATTTGAGATATTCCCAGCATGAATTATACTAAAACTATTCACATTCATAAATCAAGCGGAGCACTATGGCAAAAGCAGTACTGGAAGCGGCCCGCGGGCCGTATGTTTGACACCCCTGCTTTAACACAGTAATCCGGGTTTTTGTTTATTCCTTTCAAACATTTTTTATAGATGAGAGGGGAAAGCACATAGGCGAATCACCGTCCGTCGTATGGAAGTTGGCACATTTCACACATTGGTCCAGCTGTGCTGAAGTGCACCAAGACAGAGCTGATTATTGGACTTCAGCCATGGGTATTTTGATCAAAATCATCAATGCTTCTCAACAGAGGAGTTTTGAATTGTTTAATATAAAATGATATATTAATATTTTAATATATTTTCTATGTAAGTCTTATAAGTCTAACCAAAAGCTATAGGAGGAAAAAAGAACTGTTTTTCCTCACAAGAAACCCAATTAAATGGCATAACGTTTTTATTTAGCCGTGGGGTCATAGAGCTGCTGTACATGCTGTATGTGTGTCTCGGTAACAGAAAGCAATGTGTTGGTAAACTATGCTAATGGCGAAGACCTCATGTCCCCCGCAGCAGGGAGAACAGTGGTAATGTTAGGAGGAGATAAACAAATTGCATCCGTGTCATATTGGGTTGTCAAGGTTAATCAGCATGAGTAGGAGGACGGTATAAGAGGTGAAAACTCTGCAGCACTCTGCGCCATTAGTTCTTTAAAGTCGGAGAAGCAGACATAAAAGGGTGTGGGGGTGAGGGGGGGCTGGTGAGCATGAACTGGAACAAGAAAAGATAGAAAGGTGGCTCTGCTTTGACAGAACCACAGCTCTGTGCTCTATACCGAGTCCTGTCGTGATGGCAATCACGAAGAGCAGACACACGTTTGTTTAGGGAGGGTTCGGCTCTCTGCTCTCGTTTAGACTGATTTGATTTAGCTCCACATGATCTAATTAAGATCCAGCCCAAAGCTCTTCAGAGTTGCAGCAGTCATATTGTGAACGTCAGATTTTGAAAAATGGCCACGAGCGATTAAACCTGTTAATGTGTGTTTTGTTTTTGTTTTTTGTTTTTTATGAACAGGCATCACAATCATAGAATGATAGCTGTCAATAGACATGTGGCAGTAAAACTGACAATTGTCAGGCAGGAGGGTCATATAAATTCAAATGATAGGAAAGTGCAAAGGAGGGCTGTAAAAATAAAAACAGAAACGGTAGCAATAAAGACTCTGCCAAGTTAACTTGGACAAAAGTGCAAAAAGAAAAAAAAAAAATCTGCGTGTGCACAGCCCGAGGTTCATCCCATGGTGATTGTCACAGTGCCTCCTTTTCCCTCTAATTAGCTGTTGCAGCTTTACTCGAATTTGGTGTATAATCCCCTGGATGAGGTGCAGTCAGCATCTTTTCCTTTTCCTAAAAGCATGAGAGGTGCAGTATCATCAACTCTATCTTCTCTCCAACACCGCCTCTGGATGATTTAATAAGGTTAAAAGACTAGTCAGCAATTACCCCCTGCTCAGTGGAGGAAAACCCTGAACGCACAATTGCATTACAGCTGTAGATAAATGCCAGACACCGCATCCACAAAGAAAGTGGCTATCTCCGCTTTTAAATAGCTTTTTTTTTTAAGTTGCAGGGAACCTGATGGGCTATAGGACTTCTGTTAACAAGTTTTATTATTCTTCATTCCCTGAGTGTGTTGGTGTCTCCGCGTCCGAACCTGGTAATGGTCCGAGTGAGACAGTCCAGAGAGTGTCATGGAGTGACATTTATTGCCTCTGCTGTGTGGAAACAGGTAAGCAGAGCACACCATCTACAAAGTAGTCCCCTTTGACACTGGCACTCTACAAATCAGGGCTGAAGGGGGGGGGGGGGTTGCAGGCCGGAATGGGGGCACTGACACAGAGGTCTTTACCGTGACCCAGGAATGTAGCGGAGCTAAGGCAGAACAAGCAGACATCTGGGAGTTGTCCGGCACTGCGTATGATTTCGCTAACTACAACTACAGAGAGAAGAGATGTGTCCAGTCGTTGCCTGTCCCACAAAAACGTACACCACACTTACTTAAAAGTACTAAAAGTTTTCAACTGGGTTATCCTCTGAACCGCAAGAAAGGCCGCAGATCAGCGTGGTGGGGGGTATCGGCTCCATTGAAATTAGCCCTCCTTGTTGCTCCCATTAGATAATACTTCCTGTATTAGTGGGGCAGCAGTGATAGCAGTCAGATTTACAGCTCTCTGCGGCGGGCAGGCTCACTCCAACATGGGGCCGTGCTCATTAAACAGAGGATGTCATCACTCCACGCCACCGCTGCATGTTACATGTCACACACATCCTCCGAAAAGGCCAGCCTTGTGTCCATCTCCGTCCACAACATCCTCTAAATCTGTCACTGCCACCTGCACAAGGGACGTGTCGCCGCAGCAACCCTTCTCCGGCTTTGTAGCGTGGACATCGAGGGAGATTCGCAGGTGGAAGCCCAAAACAGCCAGCCTGCTTTACGTGCGGACGGATGTGTGGCGACGGGTGCCAGCCCATCCACATGGGGCGAGGTGTGGGCGTGACGCTTACTGCAGACCCAACTCTGTTCAGGGGCCAGATAAGGAGTACAAGACGAGATAAGGGAGCACGGCTGAATACAGCAAAGCTCTGCAGATACTCCGATGCTGCCGCCAGATCAAGCGGTTTACATACCCCCGCCTAAACGTTTATGCCACTGTTCAGCTATGAGAATGAGAGTTTTTTCGAGCTACTTGCTGGAGAGCTTTTTACAGCAGAACGTTGCTCAAATTTTGCACATTCCAAATGTTTTAGTCCCAAAGCCTTTGCTCCAATAAACCCAAGAAACTAAAGGATAACTTTAGTTAAAGGAGTAATAGTTAAGTAATAGTTAAGGATTCTTGCACAGTTAATATTTTACCTGCAGTAAATAACTTCTGGCATCTTCATTTGGTATAAACCCAGATTAGGGTATTCAAGTATGAAGCTAACTGCTAATCCAAAGTATGCTCAAGACTAAAGTGGGCTTCTACCAACTTAAAGCATCTTCAATCTCAAAAATATTCATGCCCTTTTATGCTACATCTACTTAACAAATCTTTAAACCATTTAGAGCGGACACTAGACAAGTTCTGAGATTACAGACTAGCTAGATCTGGAGGCTGAAGCTAACAGCTAGTCAGACAGGGACCAAGACCACAGGAGAGTTCTACTACCTTTCAAATCTAAAAACTGCCATAGTTTATGTGATATCTGCTCTATGGATCTTTAGACAGCCTAGATTAGATAGTAAATTTCAGAGAAGGTAGTAAAATCTACGCTAGAGGTTAAATCAGGAGGCAGTGCCCCACTGCAGATCTTCCTGAATGAAACATGAGCTGTACTGAGCATGTAACATGTAAAGCAAAGCATCTGTTTGCTGCAAAACTATCACGGCAAAAAGTCCTGAGCAAAGGTGTGACTGTGGCCCAGTTGTCCCGCAACCGGAAAGTTGTGGGTTGGATTCCAGCTTCCTCTTTTTCTGCGTGGGACTAGGTGAATGTGGCTCTAGCTTAAAGCGCTTTGAGCGTTAACAATGACTAGAAAAGCTCTGTATAAGTATAAATACGTAAAACAAAATCTTTTCAAAGACAAGCTTTATTTCCAGTGCTAATATGAATAATAAAGTCGCAGGGAGTAAAACAAATTCTGTCATATAGTCGATTTAATTGTTGAAACACAAGCTAGCTGTTAACCATGTTGTGTTAAATGCAGAAAAAAAAGAATAATGAATGATTATTTGGTTTCCAACAGGAAGATCGCCTCATTCTTCCATTTCCTGTGTAAATAACTAACAGCTTCTCTGTAAATAATGACCCAATGCAAATGTTTGCAAAGTTTGTAATACAGCATTAGAGTTGTTTTAACATGTCTGAATTCCCCTTTGGTTTTCATTCTTCTTAGACTTGTCATTAGCATCCGCCTTCAATGCCAACTAATCTGGTTTCATACTAAATTAAAATACCACTAAAGTTATCTACTGCTGGTAAAATATTACCTGCTGTTAGCCTTTTAACATAACCTCATTTGAAGATTTCTAATTTATACCTTTAAAGCTTTAAATATGGGGTGAGTGCTGTTAATATTTTTACAAAATAATCTAATGTACAGCTAGATAAAGAGAAAACTACATGATGTCTTGAGACTTTTCGCCAATACTGAAAGAAGTTAGCAGTGAGCTTAAAGATCAACATCAGGCTTAAGGCTCCCTCCAAAGTTGAATTTCAGCACTGCATGTGAATACTGAGCAACATTCCAAAGCACCTCTTTGTCTTGGCCAGAATCACAATCAGCGTTATGGGAGTTATTCAAGACAAAAAATGGGAAGTTACGTCTTGAATCGGGTCTGTCAAATGTAAAAAAAAAAAAAAAAAAAAAAAAAAAAAAAAAAGACCAGGGTATATAATGCCAGTTATTCCTTTACTTAAGTTAGAAATAGAAAAAGCGAGGCTTTCTCTTGATTGCTCTGCAAACCTTGTTTATTTTTATTTTCTTTTTGAGGACATAATGAAAACTGTTTGCTATAAAGTCCAACCGCTGACAGTAGTCATAATCCAACAAGTTAAAAGACTGTAGAGTATTTGCCTGGGTCGACTTGCAAAATGACCCATGCCAGCAGTGGCTATTATACTGCATTAGTCACCGACTCCTGGGACTTTACAGGCCTCATGCTTATTCTTCCTTAAACGGACTATCATCTAATTCCAAACATTGTGTAAACGTCTGCCTTTTTCTCCTGTATAGACTTGACTGAATGAGAACTGTAACATATTTAGGAATCTACGCACCGGTTTTATAGGTTTTTGAACGCTCATGTGTGTCTCATGAGGTACAAAGGTCATTATTCATCAGCTTGATAATGATGCAGATTGTACATACCGAGTCCAAGAGGTGGCATCAGACCTCATGTTTGCAGAAATGTTGCTGCTCCCTCTCATCATCAACAGCACAATCATTCTCGGAGACAGTAAAGCGCAGGGGGAAAGGAAAGGAGTCGACCCTTCAAGATGGATGTGTGTTATTGTTTGTGGGATGACAGTTTGTTTCAATCAGGTCCTCTGCGCTCTAATCCCAGGTAGGGCTCTTAAAGTGCTGAGTCAGTTACTGCCTTATCGATCCATCACGGTGGGTTAGTGGTGGGCAGGTGTACTCCGCAGCTCCCAGGAGACAGAGGAAACACCTGCCCTGTGCTGCTCGGGACTTCATCATCCCGCCGTTCCTTTGTCTCGTTCTGCCTGGAGCTCAACGTCGGGCCACGGAAAACTGTGAAAGCAGCACTTTTGTGGTCGTTTGTTGCTCCGTGCACAGGAATTAAGGGACGGCAAATATGGTTTTCCCCTGCTTCCCCCACCCCCTCACCCCTTCCTTATTTCTCACCCAGGAAGAAGGGGACACGCATTGAATGGACCGCACACAATTGCCTTTGGGCTGCCCAGATCACTACGAGCTCAGACAATTTAAAGCGAGCAGTCTTAGAGGGTGGCAGAGAGCAAACACGCTTCACCTTGCCCTAATAATACTCATACTAATAAACACGGCCATAGTAATCAGAATGAATACTTCTTTTTCTTACTTGTGTAAAGGTCAATGAATTTCCAAGTTCAGTGAGAGATTGCATTGTGCTTACTATTACATCTGAGACAAGTGTGCTGGAGAGGGGCGAGAGTCTATGTTTCTCCTGCTGCAGGCAGTCAATTAGTGCCAGAAGGAAACACAGCACTCCTCTGTTGCTCTCTGCTGAGGAGCTGTAAATAAAGACTTTTATTACTACACACTATCTGTGTCTCTTCTCTGGACATCAATAGGCCAATGCACTGGACTGTTTCCAAGCATAATAAACTCCTCTGGCTTTTTTTGTTATCTAAAATGATATAGGAAGGGAGTAAAAAGCAAAACAGATGATCTATTTATTGGATAAATTTTTTAGTTTTACTTTTTATAATTGTACCAGAACCAGAACCAATCTTGTTAGAAAATCTAATTTATTTAGAGAATGCCTATATATATTATTTGTTTCTGTCTGGTCTGCCACAGAATGTTAATGCTATGTAATTTGGTCACCCCTTTAATGTTTGCACTGGTGATTGTTTAATCAAAGGCATACATTTATTTACACAGATGCATTATGTCTAGATTTATGTTTTTAATTTTTACTCCATTTATGTACTGTACGTGTAACACTTGCAGGAGGTCTAAATAGAAACAAATAGGAATTTCGCTAAATAAAAGTAAGAAACAGAAACCTAAGAAATCTAAAAAACAAAAAAAATAAATAAAGTCCCAGTCCCAGGTCAAATATGTACTGAGCCATGCTTGATTTGACTCAACAGGATTAAATTACAGGTATGGCCCAGAATGTTGAACATTGGTGTCATGTTTTGTTGCACACTGGGACCCAGGTGCATGCTGGAGAAAGTTAAGAACTTCATGAAAAGGTCATTTTAGTTGTACCAAGTCCACCAAACCAGTATGCATGTAATACTAGGAGGTACATGGACAGGAATGGAAACAGGAGAGTCGGTCAATGACTGAAAACAAACCAGGAGAATAACTACTGGGAGGAGTGACACAAAGACATCTAACAGATGAGTTTGATCAAACGAATCCAAAGCAGCACTAGAGAATGGCTAGAAATGACACTAAAAAGGAAGAAAGGGGGAAATAGATGAACAAGGTGACTGTAGGAAAACACAAAGATGAGTCAACATTTGCTGGACAGAACTCACATAACCCAAATAAGTCTTAGACAAAACAGAGGCAAATCTCTTCACAGTGGCAGCTAAAGCTACCAATGAGGTGCAATGAAAACAATAACCCACAAGCAAGAAACATCTGGGTCCTATTTATTTAAGTCTTTAGCTTAATTTCACATTAAAAATTATTCTGAGCACTTTAATTGACAAATGAATGTAGCTAAGAAAATTCAGAATATAAACTGTAACAAGTATAATGTGCTTTGTTGTTGTTTTTTTGTAGAAGTGCACATGTTGTTCATGGCTGGCACTAGCTAGCGGTAGCGACTTAGCAGGTAAAGGGCTGACGTTACGTAAATAAACCTGTTGTCTGGTGTGAGTGTCATATTTTCATCCTCACATCCACATGTAAAACATTAAATGATACTAAAATAATTAACAGATACTTTAAACTAAAGAATTTGATTCAAATTTATTTAACATTTTCAGCAATTCAGAGTTCAGCTCTATCTATCACTGAATGATTATCAGTCATTTTGCGTAAATGTTGTAGGCTGTATTGACCTTCCACTAAGGGTCCAAGTTTCCTCCAAACAGCATGTTAGTCGTTTCTTTGCGACGTCCCTGCTTGGGAATTAGATTAAATAATATATTTCATGTGTCTATAAACAAGTATGTTTGCTCTATCTTTAATCCAATTTCTTAATACAACGATGGAACCAGATCCAGAGGTCCAGATCTCTAAGGATGGGAACAAAACACGATCCTTGACTGGATATATTTTAGATTTGTGAGGGTGATCAATGCATTGTTTTTAATTTAAATGAGTGTATTTAATCACTTCAGCTCTTATAGCAGCTGCAAATGCTGGTGTCTGAAAACCCCAAAACACTGTGCAACACTGACCAACTTTAGCTTCTGAAAAATTGAATCCTGATTCTATTTATATTTGGTGTGATTTACACTCCATTTCCTTCACACAAGTGAGCAGGAAACAGATGCTAGGAATTGTTCTGTCGCTGAATTCCTCAGAGAGAAATTCTCGTCAACACCGACGTGTGAGGCTGGCTTTGTACTTGCATGCAAAAAGGTAGTAGACAGTGACTAAATTGACTCCCTGGTTTCCCTGCTCCGAAGGTCCATTTCCTCACAGTTTTCCACTTGCGTACGTCCGTCCGTCCAAACCCAGGTTAGAGGCGACGCGGTTCCCCAGAGGAGCCATGCAGCCATTCTGTGCTTTCTCAGGACAAGGTCAACCTTAACGCCCTCAGGCACAAATAGCAGGGAGGGATTTGAAAAGAGCATTAGGTTCACAACATCACCTCAGCCACAATATAATAGCAGCAAACCCTGAAAATGTTCTTAGAGCTAATAGGCAATACTTTAAATGAATAAATCATTTAAAGACAGTATGCCTCAAAGGAGGATTGCCAATGCAACAGCTAATAGGCCACTAATAAAAATGCATTCCGATATAATCATATTAACGACAAAAACTAATACAGCGGCTTTAATTAGGATTTGGAATTGCACATAATCAAGTACCCAGACATTTGACACAGGGGGGAAAACACTAATTTCCTATCAAAGAATTTACTTTGACATTTACAAGGTGATATGATTTGCAGCTGGAGGGCCAAGAGTTTCATGGCCCATGGCGCCATCTAGAGGCATATTTGAAAAACAAAGTGGTTCCTGCACAACTTCAGCTTCAGTTTGAGAGTTCATAATCTTTGTGGTGCTATTTTTTTTTTTTTTTCCTTTTTATCATTTGGTTTAGCCACATTTTGAGGTGAAAGGTACCGTAAACAGCACATTGTAAAGGCCATAGCTGGGGAAAAAATGGGGTACAAATGCTAATCTTTATTTGTATTTGCAGCATTCCAGGGAAAGCTGTCCACTCCATTTAATGACCATGATGAAGGCCACAGGTCCAAACACGTTGGTCAGCAAATAAAGTTGTTTCCTAGTATTTCCAGTGTTGCTGGAGTCTTCTCTTCACCACATCTCTGACACTCTCAATGCACCATGGGAGTTGGTGAAGTCGTGCAGGAAATGTTTGTTCCTCTGCATTTAACGTCTTCTCTCAGGGAGCTGCAGGTTGCTGTGCAGCACTCAAGGAGCATTTTGGGGCTCAGAGTCTTGCTCAGGGACTCAGAGTGGCAGTCTGTGGGAACTCACAGGCATTCCAAGATACAAGCACCGTTCGCTAACTACTAGGCCACCACTCCCACCACTTATTGTGGGTGGAGACGTCCTTGCGTCTTAATGTGAATAACTAGGAATAACTTTAAACCAGCTACTACACATTGAGGATAAAGTTATATTCATTCACATTTTGAACTGCTGGACCTCAACCGGGTTATAGCCTGAGCTTCAAATTACAAAACAGAATAAAAGGAGCTGGAGACAAAACAAATAGAACAAGATGTTTATTGAAAATGACATTTAAATTGAAATAGGCTGCACAGACTGACAACCTCGCTATGATGTACCAGCACAAAATGTAAATACTTGTCATTTCCTCCCTAATTTCCTACCCTCCATGATTGTTATCCAGCTTGTAATGACAGTACCAGCCAGTAATTGCATGTTTCTTAGTGTTTTATTTATGTCAACACAAAAGGAATATGTTTTCAACACTGGGATTAAGGTTGTTTTGAAGTCAGGGTTGGGGAGACTTGCTTTCTTACTTGAAAGTCAAACCACAGGAGACATTCCAGTTCCTCTTTTCTTGTTTATGCTTTACATTTCATCAAAAATGTTTCAGATTATCAGGCAAATTTTAATGTCAGTATAGATAACCTGAGTAACTGCCAAACGCTAATTTTCAAATAATGATTTCATTTATTAGGAGATTCCAAAGCGACTTGACCTTGTGTGAAATATCTAATTGCCCCCTAAACCAAATGTGCCTCTCTTGGCAGGAAAGAATGTCGTAATTTTTTTTTTTTTTGGGATAACTTGATGAGGAGTTTTTTTAATTGCTGCGAAGAATTTTTACCCCATTTTCTTTTCAGAATTATTTTTAATTTGGGCATATTTGAGGGGTTTTGAGCAAGAACATTCCGTGTAATTTCCTCCCACAGCATCTAATTTAGTCTAGACTTTTCATTCAGTCCTCCAGAGTTGAGCTTTCTGATGTGCTTTGAATCACTGTTCTGCCAGAATGTGGTTGAGGTTAAGCTCATGATTTGATTAACCTGAACCATCCATCAGAAAGCAGCTTTCAATTACTGCAAGTTGTCCAAGTCCAGAAGTGGCAAACCAGACCCGGACCATTTTGGCCCAGTTTTGTCTTTTCAGTCCACAGAATATTTTCTAAAAACTTCTGGGAATCATCAAGATGTTTTCAGCAAATGTGATATGGTCCTTCAGTGTTCTTTTCTGTCAGCAGTGGTTTCAGCCTTGGAACCCCTTTCCTATCGCCGAGCCATGAACGATGACCTTAACTGAAACACGTCAGGCCTGCAGTGCTTTAGATGTTGATTTAGGCTGTTTTATGGCCTCTTAGATGAGTCACCAACGTGCTCTTGGAGTAATTTTGGTAGGTCGGACGTTCTTGGAAGGGTTCATGACTGTTCCATCTTTTGCCTGATATTCAAATTAATGTATAAAATGAATATGTAAATAAAGGTATATTTTACTACCGTTTATTAATGTTTGTCAGTATGCTGGTTCCTGGAAACCTTAGTATTTTCTCAGGTGGCTCTTGCAGGGTTGTGTCCAGAATGATGATTTGGTGCCACCTACTGTTGGATTGTTTTTCTCAGTCAACAAACTTAAAAGCAATCAGAAGAACATTCATGTCATCACTAAAGACCAGCACCACTGATTTCCACCTTTGCCTTCTGATAAGATTGAAGGGGAAAAGGTTATATTCACCTTACAGAGATTTTGCTGCCACTGGCTCCTCCCTCTAATGATTTACTGCACTTGAACCTTTTTTGCTGACATGGTTCTCTACAGCACCCTGAGCGGATTTATAGCAAACCATAATTTTGGGGGCATAAAATGGGAATAAAACCGGTGTTAATTATTTAATCGTGGTTCTGCTGTAAGTGCTGCCTTTCGGCCCAGACGAGGATGTCGTCCCTCTCTATCTCATGGCACATTATATCACTCATTTGTTGCTGGAGAAAATTACAGCCAAGCCTGAGACTGTAGGATTTTATGGTAAACTGGGGCAGAGAAGACTTTTATGAGCATAATTAACTAACTAATTTGGGTCATTTTACATTTTATTTAACGCAAATAAGCCGCTGTCGAACCTTAATCCCACCCCTGAACACTCGGGCCGCAGATTTGTGAGTACAATGTAAAATCATCCGCAGCTGTTTTCCTACAGCGTTTTCTGAAAGTCAAAAGCATGCCTCCGCAAGAACACCGAATCGAATTGTCCGTGGCCGGCTTAGATGTGTGGGACCGGTGATGTATCTGTGTGTCAAGGGGCAGTTAGGCATAAAGACTGAGGGGGTGTGATCAACAACCAAACAAACATGTTGTGCCGAGGCGAGGGCGAGGAGGTGTACGCCGAGCATCCATCAAACCCCATCTGTGAGAGGCTGATACTGCCCTGTTTACTGTCGCTGCACTCGACACGCTCAGCTCATCTCCTTGCAAATCCCACACGCAGCAATGAGAGGCTGCAGTGATGACTGCAGAGTGCCGGTTTATCGTGGCTCTGGGAAGCAGGTAACAACGCCTCATGGGCAACACATGCCACCAGCTTGGTGTGTTTGATTATCCCATGCCAGACCACATTCATGGAAGAACCACTGAACTTGTCCTTTACCTCCAGCTTTTACTGATATATCATTATCATCACTTAAAATGTTTCCTAAAGACCGCTAAAATATATCTTTGGACAAATTTAGCCAGGCAAAATGAATTATAGAACATTCCATCTCCACCTTAATGTCACTTATATTTATTACTGAGCATATTTGGTAGTTTAATCTGATAGAATTTAACTTACATAAGTTTACATAAGAAACTGATAAAATATTCCTCAATGGCTAAGGTTTCACAATTTACAACCTATTTATCAGACTATATCCGCAAGCAATCAAGGGCAGATTAGACAGTCAAAAGTTCATCTGTTCGTCTAACATGAAATGCTTTCCAAATGGCTTTAACAGTATTACCGTATAAATCAACTGTTATTTTATTTAATATATATTTAAGGTGGGGGAGGGGTTGCTATTAAATCAGGGAGTTTTCAGGACCCCGAAACACTCCACCTAAATACGCACTCATTCTGTCATACAGCGTTTTTAACAAATGAAGAGATTTAGCCACAAGTTAGCTTTAGCAAAAGTTCTGCCAAATGCTTTGTCTCGGAGAGAGACAGGGAGGACAACTGGAAGATAGGGCCAAATGTAGTGTAGCATCTACACTTGAAGTCGTCGGCAGCAGTATCACCAGCTGACAACCCCCCGTCCAAGGTTTAAAAGCTAAGCAGAACACCAGGCCAGATGTAGCTTCATGAAGGCGGAAAAAACAGAGACAGAACTTAAAGTTAAAAGATCAAATAACAGCAAATCATGCAAAACTGGAGAGTAGGAGTGAGGGAAAGTGGTCATTTTGTCGTCTATTTTGCCACTCAGGATAACTTAAGCACACTAACAATAAGCTTTATCAAAAAGGAAAGTTTTAAGCCCAGCCTTAAAGGTAAAGTGGGTGTCTGCCTTACAGGCAAAAACTGGGTGCTGATTCCACAGGAGAGGAGCCTGATAGCTAAAGGATCTGCCTCCCATTCTACTTTTAGAGCCTCTAGGAACCACCAGCAGACCTGCAGTCTGAGAGAGAAATGCTCTGTTAGGAACATACGGGGCAATCAGATCTCTGATGTATGATGGAGCTTCATTTCAAGGGTTTTATATGGGAGACTACTGCAACTGTGTACATGATTTATTACTCTTCAAAGTCTCCAGTACTTTTTCTATCAGCAAAGGTCAAACAGGGTCCTGTTTAAGCCATAGATAATGTTCACATGATAATGCAACATAATTCCTCGATATTAGACAAACAGAAATACTGTACGTCACAAAATATGCCTCAGTATCTCTGAGCAAATAAAGTAATTGCAGTGGCCTGAAAGAATCAAATCAGACATGCTCTTAAATTTGAACTATGGACGGATCATAAATAGTCATCATTAACAGTGTCAGGAAAACATTACCCCTTTTTATTGGGGCTGTATTTTCCTCACATACCGCTATAAAGTTAATGACGGACATTGTTTAAACCATAAAAGTGTCATTTATTCTGGAGATGCCGATCGGATTCAACGAGGCTAAGTAGCATCTGGCTCATACATCAAATTTTTCCCAATCGAGTATCTTTCTCCAACTTGTGCCAAAACAAAGATGGAAAAATACTGCGCAAAAACTGCAGCTAGAAGGAATGTAAATGTTTTCTGTCAATTTCGTAGGATTTGCAGCCTTAGGACATTCTTGCTAAATCCCAATCTGCACAGCAACATGAAATAAGAAACAGTAAAGTCCGGAAAATAACATACTTCTTACTCTCAGTGCACATTTTGAAGCAGTTTTAAAACAAAAAGGCAGGCTAGTGTTGTTAACGTTGGAGCCAGAAAAATGTTGAAGGAAACTAGGAGCTTGCTGTAATTTAAAGTCATGACAGCTTACTAAGAAATCTGAACATTCATTTCAGTTTGTACTACATGTTGCATTTTCCTAAATAACATTAACATTAAAATAACATTTCTTTCATGCTGTTGGGTTTATCAAATCATCTTAAACTATATTTAGTTCAGTGCCTCTCGCCCAATGACTGCTGGAGATAGGCACCGTGGCATTATAAGGTGCCGTTATAAAGGCTGAATTTATTGTAATACTTTTTTATTTACACATGTCCACAGCTATCACACTTTTTGATAGCTGCAGTTTGATAGCTGTTTGAATATGCATCACAGGTCTAAATGTTAATATTAAGGGGGGGGGGGGGGGAAGAAAAAAAAAGTCCAGTTATACATTTCAGGATATATACATCAATATTGTTTAAACCTTTTTCAACTCACAGTATAACAGTGAAGGAGACGTGTTGTGACAGACTTTCCTTTACTGAAGTAGAACAACACTGCTGAGATTCCTATTACAAGAACATAATAAAGGCAAAAAAAAAAACTCCCTAACATCCATTGATTGCTTTCTTATTATCTTTTTTTTCTATCAAATGAAAATTTATACCATTAGCAATAAATCTGAAATATATTTGGGTTTGTAAATGTGAAAAAATAAGTGGACATTTCATGTTTGGACATGGGGGTTTTCATTTTTAAGCAGCAGGTGGCGACAATTCCTCTTCTTTTAAACGTACCTCAAAACTGCAAAAGAGAACAAGACTAGCAATCGTTATGCTTTTGTTATGACTGAACTGGGGAGGGGGAGATATGTGTAACATCTATTACGACTTGTTTTATTCGTGAACCACAGACACGAGTGGCTATCGTCTGTAGCGTCAGACCCACCAGCGGCAAAGTGGGCAGGAGGTCACGTGATACGTAGCAACATCTCCGCCCTGCACATCCGCAAAATGGAGGTAAGATGCTGTTCACTGTTAAAGATACACACGTGTGTGCATAAACCCCATTAGTGGCCACGGTTTCTGATATTCTAAACGCAAACACAAGGTGTGGGAAAGGCGGCGTGGAGCTACCCGGCATGTCAACGTTTCTCAGTACCGCACTGTGCCCGGGAACGTTGTTGTTCGCTAGCGCTAATGCTAATGCTAAGCTAACGGCAGTCAGACTTACTGCAGCGAACAGCGCAGTCATACGCATATATTCAGGCGTCTCTCTGACACTTATATCTGACTATAAGGGGTCTTAGCACGTATGCGTGGGTTATAGGTCCGTGTTTAATACCCACGGCTCTCCTGAACCCGGCAGAGGGACGTTAGCTACTGCTCCAACCGTGCTATTATGTCACAGCAGCCATTTTGGCATGAAATACGACGTTAAAGCAGGTGTCACGCAAGTTAGTAAAGACTCTTTAAGGCAATAGTAGAGGGTCTTATTAAATGTAATTGATTCCTATGGGTTTTATTTGCTTTATTTAAAACTATAATGACTGCTGTGTTGCATATATTATGCCAGTGGTTTTCAGCCCTAGTTTTCAAGCACAATGTGCTCTGCATATTTTACTTTCACTGCTTTAACACACCTGATTCAGATAATTGCAGTTCAGCAAAAACCTGTTATTCAGCCCTCAATTAATAAAATCCATTATGGATCTCATTCGGTATTAGCGTTATTTAATAATTATAATTAGTAAAATTATAATAAGATAATTTATAACTGAATTTTTTTTTTTTTATAGTTTTGTCCTTTGTTATAGAAACAAATACTCTCTTAGAAGCTAGATGTTTAATTTTAAATTGTAATTATCAAAACCGTTCCATATAGAAAAAGGTATCTTGACAATTATTTAGTCCTTGTTGCCCAGACTTAATCCCAAAACACTGTTTGGCTGTTTTTAAAAATCAGAAGACAGATCAGGCATGCCTTTGTCTGGCCAGCAGTTTGAAATTCATGTTCAATTTCCATAGTATTGAGTAAAAAAGGGATTTTTGTGGGGATTGGATTGCCAGATTGCAAAATTACTGCATTAGCATTTATTTTTTTGTTGTTGTTAAAGTCAAAGCCTTGTTGCAGTCAGTATGGCTGTGTGGCGTTATGCAGGAACAGTAACAGTTTAACTTACATGTAAAGACACGCTGCTCAGTCTGCTGTATGTCTCTGTGGCAGCCACGTTTTTTTAAACACATAAGGCTTTGAATGGGTTAACAGCAACACAGATGAATGACAGGTTTACACACCTATTGATATTTTCAGTGGTGCATCAAGTTTTCGCTGCAGTTAAGGCGCCACAAAGTCCATGGTTTTACTCTTGTGATAAAAATGACCTTGCAGCGGGGGGGAGCACGGTCCTCTTTTGCTTCCAGACAAACCGAGCACTGCATGATCAGGATGTTGTGATCAACATTTTCCAGATCAGTGTCTCAAGAACAAAAACATTGTTAAATTGAAATTCCATCTGATAATTTGATCGTAAATAGACGGGTCTGAGGCATGTGAGCACCTGTAAAAGGCTGCAGCGGTATACTTAGTGAAGCAAAACAGATGTGTATAAATCTGGAATGCAAGAGGCTTGTTTTTTTTTTTTTCCCCCTCTCTGGTATACTTGAGCTGAAAGTTTATCTGTTTATGTTTCTATTAAAATGTGAATGTTTTTGTTTGGATCAAAGGCTTAGTTAAAGGAGTTTATTAGCAACAGTGTCGAGTATTAGATTTCTATGCTGTTGCATAATATTTTTTACTACTTAAAGTGGCATGTTGTGGTTTTCAACAACTGCCTCTCCTTGCACAACTTTCCGCTGCAACTCTGCTTGTATTTTACTTTTAAAGGACCGTGAGGCTAAAGAACCCGAACAGCTCCGAAAGCTGTTCATCGGAGGTCTGAGCTTCGAAACCACGGAGGAGAGTTTACGGGCTCACTTTGAGCAATGGGGATCCCTCACAGACTGTGTGGTTTGTAGTTTTCCATCATAATCTGTTGAAGACCTTCCCACATAATAATAAGACTATTAATTTACCTCCATACGTTCAAATCTGTCTGTGTTTGCGTTGCATTTAGGTGATGAGGGACCCTAACAGTAAACGATCCAGAGGTTTCGGCTTTGTAACTTACTCCTCTGTACCTGAAGTCGATGAGGCCATGAAAGCAAGGCCTCATAAAGTCGACGGGCGAGTGGTTGAGCCCAAGAGAGCCGTCTCCAGAGAGGTAAACGTATACATTTTAGACCAGAAATTGGATGTTCCGGCTGTGCTGTTGTGGCTTGTGCTGACCGGTATTCTCTTTTAGGACTCTAACAAACCAGGAGCACATCTGACAGTGAAGAAGATCTTCGTTGGTGGTATCAAAGAAGACACAGAGGAGCACCACATTCGGGACTACTTTGAGAAGTACGGTAAGATCGACTGCATCGACATCATGGAGGAGCGCTCCACAGGGAAGAAGAGAGGATTCTGCTTCGTCTCCTTTGACGACCATGACACCGTGGACAAAATAGTCGGTATGCACTTGTTTTAAACGCGAAAATGAAGTTTTAGTTAAACAGGAATCCGTCTTTGATTGCGTTTTTTTTCCCCAATCTTTCTCGCAGCCCAGAAATTCCACACAATAAACTCCCACAACTGTGAAGTGCGTAAAGCTCTATCAAAACAGGAAATGAATGCTATATCCAGTAACCGAGGTGAGCTCGCCGTGAGACATATCTTTGTCTCATGGCATTGAGAGAGGCTATTTTTGCCTGAGCCCGTAGGTGGCGGTTCAGCGGTGTAATACATGCTTCTAAAATGTCACTTTTCAGGAAGGAGCGGAGGATCAGGAAACTTCATGAGCAGAGGGGGAAACTTTGGAGGCGGCGGCAACTTTGGTCGAGGTTTGTCTACGTCAGAAGAGACTTTGAAATGTAGAAATTCAGCAGGCGTGTGTCTTGTTATAGACTTTTATTAGTGATTAGGGAAGGAAATTATTTTGTGTATACATATTGTTTGATGTACGAAGACCACAATTAACATGGTGACCTTTTTAAATGCACTGTTTGACAAGACTGTGCTCCTTTCTAGGCAGCTATGGAGGACGTGGAGGCTATGACGATGATTTTGACAGTGGTATGAAATACAACTATTTTCTGTTTAGAGTTAAAATTAGCACCACTAGTACTATTACTCATACAAAATGCCTCAAAGATAGTGTGGATTTTTTTTTTTTTTTCAAAGTGAAGTACTGTGATGTTATTATTAGTAATGCATGTATTAGACAGATGAGTTTTTAGAAAAGTGATTCAGTCCTCAGAGCGGTGGAAGGCTTCTAGCTAGTTCAAAAGAAACCTCAATTTTAGCTCATTTGATCCATTTGAAACGGCTCAAACTAAAAATGTCTTCCTCTGGCAGCTGCATCAGTCTGCCTGATGCTCGTAAGTTCAGTTTAAATACTTCAGAGGGAAGACTAAACAATTTGATTTTAGAATAGAAAACAGCTTAGAGTCACAAACAACTGTAGGTATAATGTCATTTCTTTTTCTTCAAAGGATTAACTCAACACTATTTTCTCTGGATTTCTGCTCTTATCAACCTTCGTACTTAAAGTTTAGAATATCGTAACATCTGCTAATATAGGGGTTATATCACTCGGTTTAGTTAGAGTTGTTTAAAATGGTTCAAATCAGATAAGTTAGTATGACTTTATCAATACCTGCGGGTAGATTGGTTTTGCAGAAGAGAGAGATCATCATCTGTTTAATATGCAAGTTTAAAAAAAAAAAAAAGTTACTTTTCTACAAGCTTCTCCAGTTCAATGAACAATTACTGATGATAACGTCACAGAAACCTCACTTCATGAAACCCGAACTAATCCTTTCACAGGTTCATGTTTTCTAGGATTAACGTTCTAAACACTAAGTTAATATCAGACTGGTCACTCTTTGTTGTCTAAGGTCCAGGAGGAAATTACGGCGGTGGACCTAGTTATGGAGGCGGCCGACCAGGTTATGGAGGCGGCGGTCCGAGCTACGGGAACCAGGGTGGAGGGTTTGGTGGCAGCGGTGATGGAGGTTATGGAGGTAATAGAGGTAAAAGAAAAAAAATAGTATCTTCTCCATAATAGATGTGCTATTTAAGGTTTAGATCTATCAGAAACGGAGGGTTTTCCTTTAAAATTGAGTTACCTTTTCAGGATATGGAGGCGGTAGCTACAACGACTTTGGGAGTTATGGTGGACAGCAGTCAAACTATGGGCCAATGAAGGGAAATAACTTTGGCAGAAACTCTGGTGGACCCTATGGTGGTGAGTTGTGCCCTCCCCCTGCCTGTGCATAATCCAGCTTTTTAAAGACATCTCTACAGCTAGAACAGCCTAATGTTATGGCCTTAATTCCAGGTGGCTACAGCTCCGGAGGCGGTGGCGGAGGCTACGGCTCACGGCGGTACTGAACACAGCATGTTTTCGGTAAGTTGTGTAACGTCTCACTCCAGCCTCGTAGCACCGTACAGAGTGAGCCCATGAAAGTGCAGATTAACTATTTGTTCTATCCTGTATCCATTCAACAGGCTTCAGTTCTTAGCAGGAGAGGCGAGGAGGTGAGCAAAGGAATTGTCAGGAAAGCTGCAGGTTACTTTGAGGCAGTCATCTGAAAGCATTAGAGGAACACAGAAGTCAGACTTAACTGCAGCTAAGTCGGAGAAGTTAAAGGAAGAAGGACTGTAAGAACAAGACATGAGTGCAGATGATGCCCTTCCCTAATTGTGGTAGATGTTTCCCTGCTGAGAAAGTTTTCCTTTTTCTGCGTCTAAAGTGTGTGTGTATTGTGCCTAATGGTATCAGGGGTTAAGAGCAACTTTTTTTTAAACCTTCACTCCTACATTTTTTTTTTACTTTCATTTTCTATGGCCTGGTTTTCTGCTGGCCAATTGTTTTACATCAGCCCTTAGATCAGCTAGAATTTCTTCTTTCTGACGTTATTATGATTAATTGATTGCAAGTGTCAAGTGTATTTTAACTTTTCCATGTAAAGCACAGTGTGTAAACCCTTCGTAGTACCAGTGTCAACAAGTATAAAGAGCCCGAATTAGAACCAAGGGAATCCCTCGCTCCATATGTTCCCAGCCAACCAGTTTTTAGATTGTTCACATATTTCCGTTAGTAGATTTGAAAAAGAAAAAAAAAAGACAAAATAAAATTGTGTAGTAAAGTAACACAAGGTTCAGTGCATTATTGGTTCAGCAAAGGTTTAAATGAGTCACAGACTATTGTTTTTCCATGTCATTGCAATGTTGGTGCAGCCTGTTCAACTTAACTGTGGAGGTTTTGTAAGCAGTGTTTTCTTTGCTGTTTTGTCACGTTACAACTTCAGACTTGCAGGTATTTTGTTCAGATGTTATATTATAGACCAACACAAAGTAGCACACAATTGCTAAGTGGAAGGAAAATAATTGTTTTTAGAAATTTTACACAGGAAAAAAAGAAAATGTGGCATGCATTTGTATTCAACCCTGTTTACTCTCAGACCCCTGAAATAAATCCAGTTCACCCAGTCGCCTTCAGAAGTCACAGTATTAGTAGAGTCCACCTGTGTCTTAATTTAATCTCAGCAAAAAACCAGCCCTTCTGTGAAGCCCTCAGAGGTTTGTAAGAGAACACTTGGGAAAAAAATCAGCATTATGAAGGTCAAGGAAAACGGCAGGCAGGTCAAGGAGGTTATAAAACAATGAGTGAAATGTTTAAGTCAACCTCTGAAAAAAAGAGAGAGAATGGCACATCTGCAAGCCAGCGAACACGGCAATCCACTTTAACTGTCAGGTTGGCTGAGGACAGGATGCTTTAAACCCATGGTTACTCTAGAGGAGCTGCAGTGATCCACAGCTCAGGTGGGAGAATCAGTCCGCAAGACATCTAAGGCTGCGTTCACTCTGCAGGTAAAGTGGCAAAAATCCAACTTTGACAGCCTGAACAGCACAAATAAAGATTTTATTTTGTTTTTCAACATAAACTGTGAAAATTTTGCACCTGAGTAGGCAAAGAGCTGCAAGATCAGATGTAAACAATGGACAAAGCATGTATGGCAAGCACGGTTGATGGAGCTTTTCATAATTTTGCTTACTCTTATCGCACAACATATATTCATGCTGGTGTGTAGCATCCATCTACTGCTGCTCTACATGCAGGTCGGTTCAGGGCGGCAGACTGTTCACACTGAAGTCTGATGGCAGTCGCATGATGATAATGCATTAAGACCTCTAGTGTGAATGTGTGCCTCAAGATGAGTGACCCTTCTGGAGGAATGACCAGAATACAGCTAATTTTAGAAAACAAGCCATTCAAAGGACAGTCAAAGCATGAAAGATGGTGCTCTGAGAAGATGAGACCAAAATGAAAAGTTTTTGACCTAAAGACAAACTCCATAGGGGTGGTGGAAGCCTAAAACAAGAGGCATGAGCCTCAACGTCCAAGCTATCGCAGTTAAACAATCTCATATTTTAGAGAAAACCTGTTGGAGGGCTACAAAAAGCTTGAGACTTTGGTTTTGGTTCATCTTCAAAGCAGGACATCGAACCCTAAATATACAGCCAGATAATAAAAACAGAATGCCTTACATCCAAGCACAGACACATCTTGGAATGGCCTAGTCAAAGTCAAGACATAGACACGCAAGAAACTGCCAAGACCTGGGAGAAAATGATGCTCACAGTTGCTCGCCTTCCAATCCGACTAAGCTTAATCTCTCTTGCAAATATTTCAGTGCCTAGAACCCTTTCAGCGCAGTCATAGATTCTGCAGTTTAAAAAGCTCAGGTCGGGGAGTGACTTATGAGCAACTTTGTGTTAGCCTGCCAACAATCCCATATATATTTACTCTGAAGTTTGTTGTTGTAACGACACAAAATGTGACAAAGCTTAAAAGGGGGTGTCTCTTTGGGTGACGGTGGTTGTGCATGTTTATATGCGGTGTGTTTCTACTTCCTGATGCATATAGGGTCAATGTAAAGAGAGGCTCTAGAGAACAGCTCATACACATGACAGTGTTGGTGGAGGTAGGACTATGAAAGCTTCAACCGCCTGCAGTTGGGGCCCCCAGCGTCGCTAGTGTGGAAGGATTTCAGATGACTGTCAGACAGAAGGCCTTCATGATCCCCAGCACAGTGGACCAGTCAGCAAATTGAGAGAGAGAGAAGGGAGAAGGCAGCACGGAGAGCAAGACCCACGGAAGAAGCTTGCAGTGTCGTTCCTGGTAGTGAGCATCTTTCTCGTTCCCAAGGCTAGCTAAGCTCCTCGGCAGACGGTGCTAGCGAAGAGAAAGACTTAGGTCCTGGACACACTGGAGATCCTGTTGAGTGAGATACAGCGGTTTAACCGGCCAATGCTAGATGTCAGACATTAACGAGAAAAGGGAGCGAGCATTTCACAAAAAAAAAAAAAAAAAAAGCTGACTTGAGAAGATGGAGCAGGTAAGAGTAACCACTTTGCTTGATTTACAGATGTGGGAATGGGCATTCTCTTCTTGCTGAAGAGCTGTAAAGACCTGATAACATGGAAGGTTCTGGATGGGTAAGATATTTTTTTTTTTTGACATATTATCCAAGGTTTTGCATTGTGATTTCTTAGTATTGCTTGTTCTGACTCAAGGTCTGATATGAAAATGTCTTAAAGATGGCAGAATAATACCCCATTTTTTTTCTTTTTTACAATTCTTGATTATTAATTATACTTTCGCTGGCAGTCGGCCCATTGCAGTGATGAAACGCATAATGCATGGGGGGAAGTAAAAAAAAAAAGGATATTTTTACAGTGAAATTTGTCTCAATTTTATTACAGTTTACCCCGTGCAAAAGAGAACATGTTGGAACAGATTGGCTTCCATTTGTGCAATTTTGCCAGCTTCTGCTTAGGTCCGATTGACATTAATTACACCATAAGTATACTTAGTCCTTATCATTCTGAGCAAGTTTAAACATTTAGGAGGTAAGCAACCAAAGCACTCAGGTAACGTATGGTTTTGTTACATAAAAGCTAGTTTAGGAGTCTAAAGGTGTACACAGGAGAGCAGTGAACATCATTAACCTTATTTTTCATCATCTATTTTTGAGATATTGCCCGACCCTATGTGGCTTACATAAGATGTCAAGCTTTTCTGTTATATAGCTATGCAGGGATTTTCATGAAAAGGTTACCTCTAGGTATTTTCAAAAGACATGTCTGTTAAGTAATGTTTAACCTCTTGGTAACTGGTTGAAAACTAAACACGTTACACATATTTTAAGTTTCTCAATCTGTCGTGCTAATGACTCCAATTTGGTGTTCAGTTTTGCTTAACGCGGCAAAAAGGGCGGCGACAGTCTGGTTTGCATCTTCTGTAAGTTCCCAACAAATAAATTAGCCCTGAAACACCTGAATGCCGAACAGGTCGAGACTGATCGCTCTGTTCTGAAACGCCATGCTCCACCTGCAGTGGCGAGACCGTGTTTTTGTAGCGGTATCTGGAACAGCCTGTTTCCTGTTCCCAGCCGTGTTCCTCAGCTTACCACGACGGTGTTGAACTGCTCTGATTTACATGTAAACTGTGATATGTTGCTGTTTTTCAATAAAAAAATTCATTTTTTTCTACTGGTGGTTCTTATTTCTGAATGAAATCCCAGTGTGTTGTGGATTAGAAGCTCCTTTTATTGTATGAGTACCGTATGTTGTTATTTTTCCTTCTGCATACTTTGTGCTATTTCATTCATTTACAAGATTCAGCTCAGTCAGCAGGTGTATGCCATCACTTCTGATGCTTGTTAACTTCAAAACTCTTTAAAAAATATTAAGCTTTTTTTTTTTTAATACCACAGAAATTAGGACAAATTTTCAAATCATTCAAATAGCTTGAAGTCATTTCAGGCAAACTACTTTCCTCAACTTTGATCTAGAAAAACTGTTCAAGCATTCAATAGGTCCCACAAGACTGAGATGTCACTAAATGGAAAGATTAATCAAACAATCTACAATTAATCTGGCTGGATGCAGACAATTTATTCTTAGTTTCTTTTTTTGGGCTGTTTTTTTAAAAAGTATTGCTAAAGTCAGATGGGTTTTTACTGTAGTGTAAATGTTTCTTGCATGATATTTGGCAGATATTCAGACATGTAAGTCTGCAGCTGTCTTAATGAAAATCCTATTACAAAGGGCACCTGATTATGTACAACACACCTGGCTGCCAGCACAAGGAGGCCTCTCATCGTCACTCTCACCACAAACGGCTCTCCTTTAGCTCCTCTGGCAAAAAGTGTCCTTAAAAAGCTTTTCCGGTAATAGTGTTTTTGTTCTATTTAAAGCTGATTCATCGCCCTGTTCACCATTAAAGTAGGACATTTCCAGCAAATATGTCCTTCCTGCTTCTCCACCAGTAATATCAATAAATCAACAATTTATATGTGTAGGATAATTTGTTTTGGTTTGTGTAGTATGATGTTCATATGACAGTTGGCAGATAACTTCAGCTACATGCTGTTGACACCAGATATTTACTTATCAGCTTTTCCCTTTCAGGAGTCAGTCGCCACGGTGAAACGTTTGTCTCTATCCATATCTTCTAATTCTTCTGTCATGCCAACTACCTTCATGTTCTCTTTCACTTCATCTATGAATCCTCTTTGGTCTTCCTCTAGATCTCCTGCCTGGCTGTTCCAGTCTCAGCATCCTTTTACCAAATGTTCTCGCTATCCTTCTGTACATGTCTAAGCCATCTCAGTCTAGCCTCTCTAGCTTCATCTCTAGAACATCTAGCATGAGCTGTCCCTCTGAGGAACTCATTCCTGATCCCATCCATCCTCATCACTCTCAAAGTGAACCTCGTCATCTTCCTCTCTGCCACCTCCAGCTCTGCCTCCCGTCTCTTCCTCAGGTCCGTCGTCTCTAAAACGACATCACTGGTCTCACCACCGTCTTGTATACCTTTTCATTCTCGATGATATTCTTTAATCACACAACACACCTGTATTTGTCACCTGTTTTTCATACTCTTATGCTTTGGACTGCTGACCCTCACTACCTAGCGTCCCCCACCTTCTGTATCTCTGCTCCATGTGACCTCATGGATCCACTTGGGTCCCTCTCATTAACCCACGTGTATTCTGTCTTGCTCCAGCTAACCATTCCTCTCCGTTCCAGGGCAAACCTCCAGCGCTCTTGGTTTTCCTCCACCTGTTCCCTGCTCTCATCGGAGATCACAAAGTCGTCTGCAAACATTATAGTCCATTGAAATTCCTGTCTAAACTCATCTGTCAACAGCAAACAGGCCTAAATGGGACACCTTTCGCTCATTATTTTTCTGAAAACATTTCAACACCTATTCAGGAGTCTCTTTCAAAAGGGCTCCTTAACAGGACTCTTTTTGGCAAAGATTCACCGTCCAACCTAGCATGCAAGTCCCTGTATGCCCTTTGTTTGGCCTTAGCTATCTCTACCTTCACTTTGTACTGCATCTCTCCGTTCTCCTAGTGATCAGTGTCCAGCTTTCTTTTTAGCTGATGCCTTTCTCCAAGCACAATGCTGTACTTCCTCATTCCACCACCAAGCCTCTTAATTTGATATTTAGTTGCACTGTATGATAAGAAAATAACTTTTTACTGTCTTACTATTTGACGTTGAATGAGACTACAAGAAAAAAAAAAAGTTTTATTAGGATAACTCAAATCATTTATATGCCCTGTGAAAACAGTGACAACATTACCAATAAAACATATACGCTACGTACATATAAAGCTCCATGAACATTGAAAACCTTATACATGATGTAAAAACTTTTTTTCTTAACATTAAGAACCATAATACATTTCCTCAGTATAAAGTATCATTTTTAATTTAGACTTAGATCGAATGTTTATCCTTCCACGAGCTTCGCACAGTAGCTTCCTGAAATTCTGTCCCTTTCCTGCCGATCTAACCAAGTCAGATTTGCTCCTGCACACCTTTTACATTCCCCTCAATGAGATCCGTTTCGTGATGGTCACTCCTAAACACTTATTTTGTTTTCCCTCTAGTACCTCCATATTTCAAGGTCGGGATGGTGTCCGCAGGCTTGCCTGATTGAAAAATGGCCGTCATGGCCGAGCGCTTCCATTTTTGTTTCATGCGACAACAGGGCGTGTCTGTCCCCCTGAGTGCATTTGCAAACTGTAATCTGGTTTTAGAGTTATGGCTTTCTCCGCTTTGAGTGGCCTTTCAGCCCATGGTTGTGCAGGACTCTGCTTTTTCTTCCAAGGTTGATTCACACATTTACCCCCAAAACACATCCGTGTCTAGGACACAGAGCCTGTCGTCTTTCTGAATGGTATGACAGCTGGACATTACCAGTGTGTTTACACGTACAAACAGATGAACATTGCACCTTCAGGTATCTGGAAATTACACCCAAGGATGAACCGGAGTTTTTGAGGTCCTCAATTTCCTTCATATCGTTGCTTATTTCACTTGATTGTCCACGATGTGACACAAGGAAGCATGAATACATTCACAGGTGTATCTCTAACTTAGAAGCTTATAGAGCTATGACATCATCATCATCTGGGTTTACCCAGTTTGCTTAAAGGCATAGTAGGCTTCTCAGTTTTAAGAAAGGAATTTAAAAAAACCCTGTCACCCTAACTGACTGAAACAGGTTGTTTTTTGGTCAGAGAGAAGCAATGAAATCCCATCGACCTTTCTGGATCTCTTCCTAACCTGGCCCTTTGAGCATGCAAAACTGCGGTTTGAATCAGATTTAAACTTAATCCGCTGGTGTTATTAAGGTGCCCCTGTCGCCAGATAAAATTTACTGTGTTCACAAACTGGGCTTGCCGATCAAAGGTTCTGTTATATCTGAGCACGGAAGTGCAGTCAGAGGTTAAACTGATTGCGAAAACTTTCACCTTTTTATTTTTCCTGCTTATTGCTCTGTTGTAAAGCTGTCACGCAGGACTCACGCTGATTATGCTCTGATGTTACTAGCAATTGTGCTCGTTCTTGCGCAACATAATGACTGTGGTGGGTATGATCTCTAGGCAGGAGCAACTGCATTGAGTCCGGTTACTGTACAAACAAAGGCTTGCTCTGATAGAAGCAAGCAGATTAGGAGCAGTCGCTCTTTTGTTTTCATGCAGAATTCATCTTACTTGCAGGTTTTTGTAAGATCTTTTCAGTAAAGCCTCCAGGTTAAGAACTGACTTTTACCATGTGGTGTGTTATGGAACAATTTGTTAGGCCGTTGAAGCATCTGCCGTCCATCTGCTACAGCTTGAGGCCATGAAGCGAAGTGAAGCGCAAAGTTAAATCATCAAAAAAAAACGAGATGTACACTTTTATATTTAGTTTATTTAAAAGCATAGAAGACAGGATTAAAAAAATGGGCATCAAAACAGAGGGAAGTTTAAAAAAAATTATTCAATCAATCATGAGCCATACAGAAATATATTTTATATATCTTTATATATATATATATACACACACACACACACGCTCACATACATATATACACAGGTACAGTAACATTCTTAATCTCAAAAGCAGGTTATGCTTATATTTACAAACTATTGGTGAAAGAATCTGTGAGGATATAAGAGTATAAAAGTAAAATATAAAAAAAAACATAACATTCACGAGGAGTAAGCAGAATTTACAGCAGTGCTGTCGAGCTACTAAAGTTTAAAGCTGAGTGAATTCAAAGTTATTGCATAGTATCCAATTATGATGCAGTACCAGGTTACAAAGGAGACAAGTGGCTTTCTTCGCTCTTGAAAGTCTTTTTAATGCGCGGGACGAGGAAGACGCTGCCGTCCGTCGACTGCTGCAGGGAGTAGTCCGAGGAAGAGTACGAATTTCCCTTCTCGTCTCTCAGCATGCTGAAGACCTCCAGGTACAAGGTGTTGAGCTGCCGCTTCATTTCCTTCAGACTCTTTGTGTTCTTGCTCTTTTCGCTCAGCAGCCGATCTCGCTCATCCTTCAGCGAGTCGAGTTCCCCCTCCAGGCCCACGATGTTCTCCATCTTGCGCTTGCGGCAGTTCTGCGCGGCCACCTTGTTCTTGCCGCGGCGGCGGATGTCGCGGACCAGGGCCAGCTGGGCTTCATTCAGTTGGTGCTTGGACATCAGCTCGTTGAAGTCGTCGACGGGCAGGTTGATGATCATGTCGACGGTGAAGGGTATGTCGAGGGCCTTGGCCCTCTGCTCGTCTCGGGTGAGACGCCCGTTGGAGCGCCTCTTGGGTTTGTCTTTGGTGAAAGGAGCGTCGTCTTGGCCGCTCTCCTCTGCCAGGCCCGCCGCGCCGTGTTCAGGTTTCTTTTCCTGCTGCTGGGGCTGCCCCGTCAGTTCCGACTGCGGCTCTGACGCCGTGAGGTGATCAAGTTCGAAATTCAACGAGAACATGTCAGAGTAGTGGGACTCTGCACTGCCAGGGTTCTGGTCCATCTCTTCCATCTCCGAGTCACTGTAACCAAGGGACCCGCCTCCGTGCACGGATCTGCCCGGCGACCTCGCGTTCGGGCTTCCGCTGGTGGAGACTCCCGAATCCGAGTCATGATGTTCCGCTGTCAGACTCCGTTTGCTGCCGTGGATCGAATCCCCGGGGGAGAGGCTGTAAAGGTCCATGTGCGTAAAGGCGACTTTGTTGGGAGAGTCGCACATTCTTTCATTTTCTCCTTGGCTGTGCTGACTGCTGCACTCGTCCTGCTCAGCTGGAGGATAAAACACCCCGTCGAAACCTTCTCCGCTGAAGCTTGCATCTAGCTGGGGGGCGTCTGCCTTTAGCTGTCTGAAAGCATCCGACGGAGGCATGCCGGGAACGGCGCCATCGAACGTGTTCATTAACTCTGCGGGGCCGACATTTAGACTGTTTGTTTCGACGTTGTTGATGCTGGTCAGCTGGCTAAAAATAGGAGCTTGGACTGGGGGATAGCTGGGATAGCTTGGAGTCTGTGCTTCAGCGCTGGCTGGGTCAGGGTATTTTGTGGTCTGCAGCGTGTCTTCCATTTGCATGTTCAGGCATTGCTGGAAGGAAAAACAAACGAATAATGAAAACAGGTTTAAAACAGAAGTTAAAGTTCAGATATTGCTGTTTTAGGTGTGCATAGAGTGGGATTATGGTTATTCTGATAACGATGGTGCCTTGCAGAAGTATTCACAGCCCTAGAAATGTTGTCAAGCTGTAGTGACCAACTTTAATTTATTCTAGTGGAATTTTATGTCACAGACCAACATAAAGTAGTGTATAGTAGTAAAGTGCAATAAAAATGTATGGTTTTCTTTTCTTTTTTCTTTAACCAATTTTTTTTTTTTTTTTTGAAAAGCGACTGTGTTAAGACTACTTTAAGCTAACCAGCTAACTGGCATGACAAAAATCAGTATTGCGCTCCATAAATCTATCTAATCCAAGTGGAAATCCATTGTTGGGGAAACAAGCCAGAACAAGTCCCACATATAGTTTGCGCTGGTTAGAGCTGATTGTAAAATGGAGCTAAACACAGAAACTACTGGCTACAATGCAGTGGTTCAGATCAATGCATACTGAGTTAGAATGGCCTAGTCAAATCCCAGAACTAAATGCAATTAAGAATGTGTAGTCATACAAATTGAAAACTGATGCATACAGACACTTTATAATTTATCTGACGGAGATTTACTTGCTAAGAAAACATGCCAAGACTTGAAGCTGTAACAGTCAAAGGTGGTTTGCCAAAGTACTGATCCAGGGGGATGAATATATATATGCATCCTAGGCTTTATATATTTTTATTAGTAAAAGATTTCTGTAACCATGTGGCATTTCTCCTATACTTTGTACTTATAGGTTACGTTGTATTAATCCAGCACACAGCATCCAAATAAAGTACACTGATGTTTAGATTTAGATTGTGAGACAAACCCCAGAATGTTAACAGCTCTGCAAGGCTGATTTTCCAGATTTTTTTTGTTTTTGTTCTTGCAAGAGTATTTACAGTATTTGGTATCTTATCTAAAGCCCATTTTGGGTTTGTGAGACCTGAACCAGTTTCTCCACTTCCCCGACGTCTTACAGGAAATAACTGGTGAAGCTAGTTTCTAGAACATGCCATCCAAATGCTAGTAACCATTCAGATGATAAAACATAGCGTCACGTTTGGCGGTTTAAAGAAGTAAAAAAAAAAAAAAAAAAAAAAGATATTTCAGATAATCCCACTTTTGTCACAACAGTCTTATCAGTAGTCAACAGATCTGTGCTACTATACTCTCACGTTCAGTAAATTCCAAATACAGCTCGCTTGTCAGATTAAAAGCACCTTTTGAAAATAAGCGGGTATTAAATGTTTCTGTGTAAAAAATGATTCTCTATTGGTCTAATGTAATATTCTAATCTTGAATGTTATATTTTTATTAGCGGTCACCAGAAAAATCCTCCTAATTACCGGAAATAAAGGCTTGAAAACAAACGTCTGTGTGTTGGTATTCTATATAATGTGTTTCCCTTAGTGAAACGAATTAGCCTTTCTGTAATGTTCTAATTTTTATGACTTCACTATATGGTGAAGATACCAGTTCAGTCTCCTGAGTGGCATGTTGCAGCAGCAACAGCCAGTCTGCTGCTCCACCCACTTGCTAATGGAAACATGAGGTGCAGCTACTGAGAAAAAAAAAAAATACCGTACGCAAATCTTCACCTTTTCACCAGTAAGCAACGGCTTTGTGCGTGCCGCTCCCTCTCTGGTTCTACCGCCTTTAGACAAACGCTATAAAAGCTGCATTACAATGTAAGCATACCCATCATTACTGTGAAAAAGTCCCAACATTTAACCCTGAACACATGAGCTGTAAACACGTGAGTTATTAAACTCTGACTTCCATACTGTACACACAAAAAAACAAACAAAAAAACAACTTTTGTCCCTTTAATGCCAGGCTCCTGCCATCATGTATTCTTTTGGTTTTCACTCCAACACGCAGGCCTGAGGAGTTATAAAGCCATGTATCATACCTGCAGCTCAGGGAGGGACAAAAGCTCCATCCAGGCCTCTTCCAGATCTGGAGACATCCTCTGCGGCGGAGCCGGCTGACCTGAGGAGAGGGCGGCAGGCGACAGAGCCGGCTGCTCGGGGGACATCATCATCATGGTGCTGCTGGCGGGTACTGAAACAGCAGGCGTCTCCAGGCACACCGAGGGAGTCTGTGAGACAGAAAAAACATGTTGAAGTCCTGCTTTAGGCTGTTAGTTTTGGAGTCGTGTGCGAGTCTCGGTTCTTACCTGAGTTTGCTCTACGGGAAATGTCTCAGCCAGCAGCTGCAAACACTCATCAAACGACATGCCGTCACCTGTCTCCTGCGTGAAGCCGGCATTCTGCAACAGAAGTCAGACGTCAGGCTGTTACATCCATCGTGGGACAGCAGCTACTTAAGAGATGGTTTTTAATTTAGGACAGTTCAGGCCTTCTTGGAGAAGCCGTTGGAGCGCAAATACATCCATGCAAAACTAACAGACCGACCTATGTTGTGGTAATTATGCTAGAAGAAGAGGTTACCTAGCTACAGCGCAGGCACAGCCTATCAAATGAGGCGGGAGTGTCCCACCCCCAACGAGTAATGATGGTCCTCGCTTGTACCTGAGTAACCTCCAGGGGTGTGACAGCCGGCTGCAGAGCGGCGCTGGGTGGCGGGCGGGGTATGTACTCTCCCGTTTCCTCGTCCAGCTGCAGCTCCGCCAGCAGGGCCTTCTCCTGCTCCCGCATCAAGTGAAGCCTCTTCTCCTCCTCCAGCTGCAGCTGCTTCTGCAGCGCATGCTCCTTCTGGCGGTGGTGGATGTCGAACACCTCGCGCCTGGCGCCGAGATCAATGTCCTGATTCCACAGAATGTCTATCAGGTCCATGTCCTGGGAAAAAAAAAACAAACACAGGACCAGCTCAGAGTGCTGCGAGCCTGCTCTGCAGTCCTACAGCGATGCTACAGCCTGGAAATGAACGAGACCGAGTCCCCGCTGTGA
Source organism: Fundulus heteroclitus (assembly GCF_011125445.2). Classification (NCBI taxonomy): domain Eukaryota; kingdom Metazoa; phylum Chordata; class Actinopteri; order Cyprinodontiformes; family Fundulidae; genus Fundulus; species Fundulus heteroclitus. The sequence continues at coordinate 26,711,253 of NC_046367.1, forward strand.
TATACTGTACGTGGCTGCTGCTCCCGCCACACCCTGTCGCCGCATATCGGCTCACCGACAACAGCGCTGGCATGGATGTCAAGGGGAAGAAGCAGGATGAATAATAAATGTACTTCTCTGTTTCCATTGTTCACCAGACACCCACAAAATCTTCATCTGATCCTCTTATACCCATCTAATTACACAGAGGTGTGAATCCTTGTGTTCCACTGAAAAGCTAATGGTAATTTAAAGTTTTGCTTTGTGCTATCACTTGGATAAAAAAAAACAAAAAAAAAACGTTTCTTAGCTCAGGCATCAGCAAATACCACAAGTAAAAAGTAATTTAAAACAAAGCGTGTAACATGCTCTCATTGCTTGCATCTAAAACAGAAAAGCAACAATATTCCTACTGCTGCAAACATAATATATGTAGCCTGGGTTATTAATAATAATGTTGGTAAATGTAACATTTAATGTTTGGATTTTTTGCATTAATTTAGTAGTGCAAAAGGCACAGTAGTTTTACTGTGCCTTTTGCTCAGAATATTAAACTTTTTTGATATTCTTTTATTAGTGGAGTAAAACAAGTCTAACCCTTATCAGTCAACCAGAGATCAGAATCGGCCAACAGTCCCTTGATCAGCTCCGATAAGTCAAAAGTGTTTATTTTTTTTCTTAATTATTAAATGCTTCAAAACTGAGAAGTCAAGTAATTTTTTTCTCTATAACCACATAAACCAACAATCTGTGCACCTTTCTCAGTTTAAGTGAATATAAATATGTTTTGATACTTAATTGAGGTCGATTGGAGCTATATTTTCTCTATTTTTGTTACATTTCACAGAACATAGAAAAAGAGAGAACATGAGTCGGTCAAAACTGGAATCGGCAGGTCGGACCAACGAGAAAAACTAGACAACTAGCCGCCGTTAATTGGTTGATAACTTTTGGGCTGAGACAGAGCCTGCAGTCGGCTCCTTATCAGATATGCCACGGGTGTTAACCCAATGAGAGTAATGGGTGGAGCTCCTTTAGTTTTCACACCATGTCTCTGGTCTTTTCTCAATCCGAATTACTGCCAAACAGGTTAATTTGTTCTTCTTGTAAGTGGGAGGAAAAAGTTTTTGTTTTTTTTCAGCGAGCAGCAACAGGTGGAGGAGGAGCAGCTCTGCATTACTCTTACTGTATTTACTCTATACAGCTTAAAATAAACAACGATCACTCCTGCGCTTTCGCTTCATCTCAAGAAAAGGACTTTAAACCCAGAGAACCATGTAATAAAACATTTTAGAGATATTCATTCATGATGTCTTGATACTGTTAGCCTGCTAATGCTTATCTGCAGCCCTTATAAAAGAATAAACTACACTAAAGTTGAATTTAAGGCTAGAACATAGGATAGTAAAGCATAGAGGAAAAGCAATATAAACTAAATATTTCTATGATATAAAGAATCCCAGTTTAATTTTCTAGTTTTTTTTTACTGTCTTGAATTAGATAAGCATCTACCCCTATCCGAGTTAACAGTATCAAGATATATAGAGGTTTCATAAGGCTACGGCTTCAAAACCACTCACCTACAGATCAAAGTCCTTTCCATGAGACGCCAGAGAAAGTGCAAATGTGACTGGAGCCAACTCCAGCTCTTTTAGACTGCACTTCCCATCCCCCACCTATTGCTGTGCACTGTCAGTCAGCTGGCTGAAAGAAAGCTACTACACTTCTCAGCGGTTTGGAAATATGTACAGTACTGCTTTAACACTACCTTTAACACGTGGTATAAGTAGCATTAGTACCACTTTAATACGTAGCGATGATATTTTGCAACAGTGGATATCATTCCTGCCTTTTCTGTTTAAAATTAAAGCAATCTAATCATGTTATACATTTAAAAAAATGAAGTTTTTGTATTTCCGTGAAACCCCCTTCCTCCTGGCCCGTGCCTTATTTATACAGACAAATCTTGTCTCCGGTCAGTACATTAGCATCAGCCCCCACATGAGGCCCGCCACAGCAACAACCAGGAGAACATTTTCAAACTGTTTCCTGTAGATTTCTCCCTCGCAGGGCTGAATGTTATTTGGCCTTTTTTTTTTTTTTTTTTCCTTTCTTTTTTTTTTTTTTTTTTTTTAAACAACGCTGAGAAGGATAAATTATTCTGCATCTCTTCTTGGCTTTTTCACCAGACTTTATTTACAGAAGGAAACAGTTTCGCCAGACGTCAGGATGTTGCATAAACACAAGATAGGGGCGTGCCCTGAGCCCACTCAGCATGTGACCGATTTGTTCCTCAGTTTTGCTTACAAAAAAAAAAAAACAACAACTTATGAGTTGGACTACTTATTATTATTATGTTATATGAGCAGGAAAAAGGAAACTGAACAAGAACAAAGGAGAACAATGCCCTGTAAAGAGGATGTTATTTTTTTCCCACTTTTGACAAATGCTTTCTTACTGTATTAATACAAACCAACAAAAAACGAGCCATCTGTATATTTTTGGACACTGTTGACACACTCTTTCTGACTCCGGGCCTTGCAAAATAGGAACCCTCTAACCCCCTTTGCCTCAGTGTTGCATCAGAACCACGACCGCTGAAAGGATTACACATTACCAAGGCTGCCCTCTTTATATCAGGCTCCCAGACTGAAAGGTGAGCGCACAACCAGAAATTATGGCCTCTACAGGAATAAGGAAGTTCGCTAAAATGTGTCTGCGGGACATCTGATGGCACACTTGTGGTCGTTGATGTTTTTCCAAACTTAAAAAAAAAAAAAAAAAAAAAAACAGCACGCTCTGTACGGTTAGTCACACCTTTCAGGCACGTCTAACAGGTCATACAAGTCCCTGAAAAACACCATGACCTAAAAAGCTTGCTTACAAAGTGGAAACGCTCGGCACTTTCACTCAAAGTGAGCTACTTAGAGGAGTCCACCGTGTCATACGTTTCCTACCATGTGCTCTTTATATTCGGTACATGGAGCCATTTACAGTATTTGGTGGTAAAGACTTAAAGCGCTCAGGTTTTTTTTCTTTTTAAGTCAGGTATTCGTGACGTAGATTTCACGAGAGTCACGCTGGCACCAGCACACAGAAACTGCTCAAATTTCCCAATGTCCTTCATAGACAATAAGCATCCAACTGTGCCAACAGTTTGAAACGGGAGGGTGTGTGTGTGTGTGTATGGGGGGGGGGGGGGGGGGGGGTGCAAATTACCACAACATGTCACGCACTGTGGATTCGTTTTCAGTGGCACATCTACGTTCATTTATCTAAACACGGAGGGCTGAACAGGAGAGCCAACTCCTGTGCTTCATTACACCGTATTTCATCAGCGCTTACTGGACAATCCACCCTTTGACCCAGAGTGACGAAACTTAGCGAGCAGGGGGCGGCTCCAGAAAGCATTTAAAGGAGTGGCTAATGGTCAGATGATCCTGAGGTCTGAGAGCACAAATATAATTTCAAGGGTTTTATCATAGAAGTGTAGGTGTGGAGGTTGGGCCTTGAAAAGCCATCTAAATATCCCTCCGACCTTAGTCATTCCAAAAAAAAAACACATACCACATACTCCAACCTTAGTGTGTGGGCCTGCAGACGGCTTTTGCTCAGGACTAGAATAGATAATGTAATGACTACTTTCAGAATGAAAAGACCATTTTACCCAGTATTACAAAAAGTGTTTCTGAACAGGAAACTGTAGCTTTACGCATTTGTAATGAGCTGAAAATGGGATTCTAGTTGGGGTTGTCCACAGGTACGACAGATAGAATAGCCTCAGACAAAAAAAATGGTTTTGTCTGAGGCTATAAAATGGTTTTCTGTGGGAGATGCAGGCCCGTAAAAACTCAAACCAATCCATACTCCTAGGTCTGAAAGGCCTGGATTTGACAGTTTTTTGGTCCTGCTTTCATTCCCCTCTGTCCCTCAAGTTCCAGGGGAATTGCCTTATCTATTGGTTGTCCTACAATCATTCTGTCGCGCTCACATAACGCCAGTGTCCGTGCTCGTTCCTTCATAGTTTCCACTTGCTGGCTGCGCATGCACACTCCTAGTGTTTATGTATCCGGTTAGGTTAGCAGCTAGCTTAGCGGTTTGCCGCTCATTGTAGCTCCACTGCTCTCACCGCACACTTTGAACATGGCCGAGAGTCGCATGAAGCGAACCGTATTCATGTTTATGAGAAGAAGAGGAAGGCCTCAGTAGAAAGAAATAAGACCAGAGTAGGATTTGGGAGATTTTTAAGACGTGATCCCCCTGAAGAGCGGAAGAGCAAGGTAAGCCGGTCTGCCGCATGCGCAGTTATTCAAAAAGGGATTTTGGGAAAACTTCCATTAAAATTCCCCGACCCTAGCTTTAATGGACGCATATGTAAATATTGGTTTGGAAAGTAAATAAATAAATCTAACAAATCGTTGAAACTAGTCTTTTCCTCTCTTACGTTTCACATCAATAACAAAATACCGTCCATATGTCAAGCCAACAAGATTTTGGCAAAAGTCTGGATGGGCCCTAAGCGGGCCTGGACTCCCTTCTCTTCGTGTATGGGACTCATTTGGGTTGAGTAAATTCTACCCACTTAAGCGAAAGCCCTGTGGGGCAGTCTGTGTAGAGCTTAACTTGGTTTCAAACGGGTATTAGGAAAACAATCTCAAGATGTGCAACACATCTAAGACACGTATGGGTCCCGCGGCTCAGCATTCAACATAAAATAATCCTGCATCAAACCTAGAAAAGTTTACTAACATGGTATTTATTTTTCAACCAGATCTATCATACAACCCATTTCCTAACCATATGGCTCCCATATAAGTAGGTTTTTCCTTAATGGGACCTTGAGGCAATAAGGAAGGCCAGCACATTTATAAGGGTGGCTACTCCTCACTACCTCTTTACTGTCATCACGTGGCCCAAAGAAAAAGGCTTGTGTTGATTTCATCAATCTAAGTAAGGCCAATTCAAAAGAAATAATAATTAAAAAAAAATAATAAGAAACGTTTCCACTAAAGAGATACATGTACATTTCTCTCTTTTTATAAGTTTGAAGCTAAGTGAAAAGAAAGAAATAAAAAAAATCGGAACTTCAAAAAGATCACAAGCCTTAAAAAGAAGAAAAAAAACGTAGCTGTGGTTAGAAGAAGCTTGTGTGAATCAGATATGGGATCACATGCTTTTGAAGGGGAGGAAGGAGGGGGGGGGTGAGGAGGAGTGAACAATTATGAGCGAACACTCGAGTGTCCAGGTTGTCTATTTACAAAACTTCACCTCAACGAAGGTGATAGATATAAAAACAGCTGCTTTAACACCTGGAACCCCTAATAAGTCAGATTATTAACAGAAAAAAAAAATGCTCATCTTATTTTCCTGTGGGGGAATAAACGTCACAAGTGAATGACTTGCAGAACTGAAAGTGCGGCTTGTTTTTAATGTTATTTGGTTGGGCACATCAGTTTGTTATTTATACTCTATTATACCTAAAACACAAGTGAGCTCCCCTTGTCTTTTATTTCTTGTAAGACAAATGTAACTTCCAAGAAGCAAATGTTTAGTGTAATTATATAAGAAAGAAACTTGGGTGGAAAGGCTTATCTCTTCTAGAAATCAGGTTTTCTTTTAGAAAAAATTTTAAGCCTACCTGCTGGGTTGAATGCATCACCTCCATTTCCATCATTATGGAGAGCTGTCCTGTGTGTTAAAAGGAAGAAAAAATAAAAGGCTTATGTGTGATAAATAAGCGCGTTACTCCCCCAAAGGCCAGGTTCAAAAATGGCGAGTGGTACAGAGCCTGTCCTGTCCGCCGGGGCCGCCGCAGCTGACTTTCGGGAAACCTTGCTTCCTCCAGAGCTTGTGAGCGTTACGGAACCGAAGGCCCTGCCCACCGAGCTGCGGCGCCGGGATCGTCCCACTCACGACGACCTATGAGGCTGGAGATGAGGACTCTGTGGGCATGCGCAGGAGAACGAGTGATAATTACAATTTTAACACACTCGCTGCCAGACAGGGATATTACAGAATATAGTTGCGTGTACTCTAACGTAATAATAGACTTGTGAAAACAAACTAAATATTATTTTTTTTGTGATATGTATCTGAATATGTTTCTTTCTGCAGCTTTCAGAGGAAGCTTGGCGGCTTTTTAATTTAATTTAATTTATTTATTTATTTTTTTACAACTCTTTCATCATACAAGTATTGTATAACATAGTAGCTCCCCCTGCTGGTGAGCTGGTTGGTGTGGAAGTGGACGCCTGGGGGGGCCCAAATGTCCTCTGAAAGTCATTAAGTCGCCGGGACTTTCTGTTGCAAATCAAAAGAGTCTGGCGAGTATCCAGCCCCTATTACCTTGATACCCCTAAAGACATCTAGTGCAAAAAAAAAAAATTGCCCCCAGAGGTTTAATGAGTAAATAGAGTAAACCTGTATGTGCCGGTCGTTTATTCTCGGTATAAATGCAACTGTTGTGTAGGCCTTTAAGATGTGTTAAAGATTATTTAAAAATAAACAGCATGATGAAGACAAAGGAATGTAATATGGCACAACTGGAAATCAACCAACGCATGGCCATCCACCTTAAGTGAAAGGTCAGATTCAGTTTTGGAATAGTTGTAAATATCAACCTTCAACCTTTATGGTAACTAACCTCATTGGCTGGTTGTTTAACACATGCCTGAAATGCTTCAAGGTAAATACTGTGCCTTGGCATAAGCACTGACATGCCTTAAAAGCATTAAACCACAAATGTCAGCGTTTTTTGATGTCATATTTCTGTTTATTTTATGTAATAAGGGAGAGTGTGTATTAATTAACATAAACTTCTCTGTAACTTTATCCCTGACGTGTCCGATGTGTGTCTGAAGGCCTTCACAACACTGAGCCAAAATTACACAGTGGTGTGTTGTAAGAATTAACAAACACACATATTATATATACGATATATATACGATATATATATATATATATATATATATATATATATATATATATATATATATATATATATATATATATATATATATATATATATATATATACTTAATATTCTGAGCTGAATGAAAAGGAATGGCGGCACTGGGAAGTTAAGTTGGGAAATATATGCTGATGTTATTGCATTAATAAAATGTGTGAAAAACAAAAATCTAAACGACACAAATTTAAACAGACTTGACCTACAAAAATAACAATAATTAAACGCATTACCTTCAAATTACAAAAACAAAGAAAGATGGAAATCAATCGTTACAGCAGAGTTGGTCTTTCTTTGGAAACTTCAGTAAATCTAAAATTACGCCAGTCACAGTTCACTTTTCACTCTACTGGGGGTTAAAAAAACACACATTGACTTCTCGTACAATTAAGCTGCTTGTCCCAGAGAAGTTGTACTTAAAGGGTACCTTACAATTACAACTTGAAGCTCGCCGAGTGACTGAACCACTAACTTTAAGTGGATCAAGTAGGTCACTGAGCACCTGAGGAGCCTGATCATGTAAGCGTTTAAAAGCACCAGAAAAAAAAGACAATGTTGCAACATCATGGGCTACTTGTCCAATATCCTAAACGACAGATTATATACCATTGTCCACCGTCTGATTGCTGCAGGCTGCATGTTATACACAGTGGTTTAAATGAGAAAGAAATTCACTAAATCCATTATGGTGTTTGCACCATGAAATGTTGATCACAATATTCTCCTACAAAGACTTGAGCATACTGTAGGGATTAAGGGAAAAGCATTAGGCTTGTTTAAATCTTATCTGTCGGACAGATTCCAGTTTGTTCATGTTAATAATAAATCTTCCTCAAACTCAAGGGTCACCTGTGGAGTACCACAGGGTTCAGTCCTTGGACCAATTCTATTTACTATATATATGCTTCCGATAGGCAAAATTATCAGACAGCATGGGATTAATTTCCACTGTTATGCTGATGACACTCAGCTATATTTATCCATAAATCCTGACGAATCCAATCAGTTACTTCGACTGCAGGCATGTCTTGATGACATCAAAAGCTGGATGACTTTAAATTTCCTGCATTTAAATTCTGACAAGACAGAAGTTGTAATCTTTGGGCCAGAGTCTTCAAAAAATAAAGTTCTTAATCAATCACTTAATCTGGATGGCATTAACTTGGCCTCTGGTAATAAAGTTAAAAATCTTGGTGTTGTTTTCGACCAAGACATGTCATTTAAATCCCATATTAAACAGGTTTCCAGAGTTTCCTTTTTTCACCTCCGGAATATCGCCAAAATTAGAAACATTCTGTCCAGGAGTGATGCTGAAAAACTAGTCCATGCATTTGTTACTTCAAGGCTGGACTATTGTAATTCTTTACTATCAGGAAGTCCACAAAATGCAGTTCAAAGTCTTCAGCTGATTCAAAATGCTGCGGCAAGAGTTCTGATGAAAATCAACAAGAGGGATCATATTTCTCCAATTTTAGCCTCCCTTCATTGGCTTCCTGTTAAATCAAGAATAGAATTTAAAATTCTCCTTCTAACGTATAAAGCCCTTAATAATCAAGCTCCATCATATATCAGAGCTCTGATTACCCCGTATGTTCCTAAAAGAGCACTTCGCTCTCAGACTGCAGGTCTGCTGGTGGTTCCTAGAGTCTCTAAAAGTAGAATGGGAGGCAGATCCTTTAGCTATCAGGCTCCTCTCCTGTGGAACCAACTCCCAGTTTTGGTCCGTGAGGCAGACACCCTGTCTACTTTTAAGACTAATGTTAAAACTTTCCTTTTTGACAAAGCTTATAGTTAGAGTGGCTCATACCCTGAGCTATCTCTATAGTTGTGCTGTGATAGGCCTAGGCTGCTGGAAGACATCAGGGTCTAATTTTCTCACTCTACTGATTTCTACTGTTCTTCAGTCTACTGTTCTCCAGTTTTGCATTGTATTACATTGAAATGATTGTCGTCATTTCAGCTTTTAACTTTTTGCTCTCTCTCTTTTTCTTCATAGTAGGTACACCTGGTCTGGCGTTCTGTTAACTGTGACATCATCCAGAGAAGACGGCTCACCCGCTACTACCATCTAATGTAGAACAGATTACTGGATCAATGTGTGCTTCTGTGCTTTTTTGTCTCTCTTGTTGTGTCTCTGCTCTGTCTTCTGTAAACCCCAGTCGGTCGAGGCAGATGACCGTTCATACTGAGCCCGGTTCTGCCGGAGGTTTTTCCTTCCCGTTAATGGGGAGTTTTTCTTCCCACTGTCGCTTCATGCTTGCTCAGTATGAGGGATTGCAGCAAAGCCATGTACAATGCAGACGACTCTCCCTGTGGCTCTACGGTTCCCCAGGAGTGAATGCTGCTTGTCGGGACTTTGATGCAATCAACTGGTTCCCTTATATAGGACATTTTTGACCAATCTGTCTAATCTGACCCAATCTGTATAATATGATTGAACTTGATTTTGTAAAGTGCCTTGAGATGACATGTTTCATGATTTGGCGCTATATAAATAAAATTGAATTGAATTGAATTGAAATGGTAGGTAGTCTCTGATCACTCCATTTGTGAATTGAAAGAAACAAGTTTGCTTCTGCAACTCTGCTTAAAATCTTGACATGCTTGTCAAATTTTAAACGAAACTACAACATAAAACAAATATACTTTACTTCTGACATGTTTGATGACTTGCCCATTGATCACTTGATTTTAATTATTGCTATCAATCAATCAGACTATTGGGCCAGACCTGAGAACTGGATTGAGATCTTGGTTATTGTGACAAGAGAGCAAACCTTTCTTTTAATTTCATTTGTTATAAATTAGGGGGTTCTTCAGTAAAGTTGCTGAACATTACTTTTCTGTTAGCTGCATTTAAACTCTGTTCGTGTTATAACTGCATCCATCTGTTTTTTTGTTGTTGTTTTTTTACATTTACTGTCTTAATTTGCATATGGTGTCATTTACTCTGGTTTCCAGCTGAAATACACAGTGTTTATGGAGAATAATCATAGCTGTGTCTCTTTGACTGAAGTTTTTCCTTCTTTCTTTTTTCTTTCATACATGCCATGCCTTTAACTTTTTCAGACTTTGTCACGAAACAACCCAAGCCTTGATGTATTCCCTTTTGACTTTGTGTGAGTAACAAACCAGGACATACTGTAAATCTAAAGGTAAAGGATTTTTTTTATTTAAAAAGTGTTGCATGTTCATTTAATAAGCACACTAATAAAGTCCAGTGATATCAAATGCCTTTAGATGTCATCTCTTAATTTCTATTTATTTATGAAAAGAGGGACAGCATAAACAAATCAAATTTAAATGTACTCAAGTTAGCAATAGACTAGTTTCCTCAAGCAGTAAATTGAGTTGCTTTTACTACAGCTGTGTGTGCTGTCGTCCATCAACTAGCTCAGAGCTTATCTGATTTCACAGTGTTTCTCGCCTTAGAAATAGCAGCTTAAAGAGCAACTACTGCTATTAACCTTTTACTTGTCTTTAACATAGAAAGTACCCTCAGATCAGTGCTTCAGAGTTTCTTTGTTGCATGTAAATGCTTCATGTTTTCAAACTTCCTAATGAGCCTGGTTCTACTGGAGGTTTCTTCATGTAAAAGGGTCACTTGTGGAGAACCACAGGGTTCAGTCCTTGGGCCAGTTCTATTTACTATATATATATATATATATATATATATATATATATATATATATATATATATATATATATATATATACTTCCGATTCATCAGGATTTGTAGATAAATATAGCCGTGCTTCATCAGCATAACAGTGGAAATTAATCTCATGCTGTCTGATAATTTTACCAATCAATTACTTTGACTACAGGCATGTCTTGAAGACATCAAAGCCTAGATGACTTTAAATGTTCTACTTTTAAATTCTGACAAGACAGAAGTTGTCATCTTTGGACTAGAGTCCTTAGAAAAATAATTTAAAATTCTCCTTCTCACATATCAGGACCTTAATAATCAAGCTCCATCATACAGTATATCAGAGCTCTGATTGCCTCGTATGTTCCTAACAGAGCACTTCGCTCTCAGACTGCAGGTCTGCTGGTGGTTCCTAGAGTGGAACCAACTTCCAGTTTTGGTCTGTGAGGCAGACACCCTGTCTACTCTTAAGAATGGGCTTAAAACTTTCCTATTTAGACAAAGCTTATAGTTAGAGTGGCTCATGTTACCCTGAGCTACCTCTATAGTTATGCTGCTATAGGCTTAGGCTGCTGGAGGACATCAATATCTATTTCTGTCATTCTTCTCCTATTGTTCTCCAATTTCGGATTACTTCAGTTTACTTCATTATTTCAGCTTTTAACTGTCTGTCTCTTCTCTTCATAGCAGG